>NC_068937.1:79019627-79145835 GCF_016801865.2 Culex pipiens pallens | reverse complement strand
TTAAGAATTTTAAGAATTTAAGAATTTAAGAATTTAAGAATTTAAGAATTTAAGAATTTAAGAATTTAAGAATTTAAGAATTTAAGAATTTAAGAATTTAAGAAATTTAAGAATTTAAGAATTTAAGAATTTAAGAATTTAAGAATTTGAGAATGTACGAATTGAAGAATTTAAGAAATTGAGAATTGAAGAAGTGAAGAATTTAAGAATTTAAGAATTTAAGAATTTAAGAATTTAAGAATTTAAGAATTTAAGAATTTAAGAATTTAAGAATTTAAGAATTTAAGATTTTAAGATTTTAAGAATTTAAGAATTTAAGAATTTAAGAATTTAAGAATTTAAGAATTTAAGAATTTAAGAATTTAAGAATTTAAGAATTTAAGAATTTAAGAATTTAAGAATTTAAGAATTTAAGAATTTAAGAATTTAAGAATTTAAGAATTAAGAATTTAAGAATTTAAGAATTTAAGAATTTAAGAATTTAAGAATTTAAGAATTTAAGAATTTAAGAATTTAAGAATTTAAGAATTTAAGAATTTAAGAATTTAAGAATTTAAGAATTTAAGAATTTAAGAATTTAAGAATTTAAGAATTTAAGAATTTAAGAATTTAAGAATTTACGAATTTAAGAATTTAAGAATTTAAGAATTTAAGAATTTAAGAATTTAAGAATTTAAGAATTTAAGAATTTAAGAATTTAAGAATTTAAGAATTTAAGAATTTAAGAATTTAAGAATTTAAGAATTAAGAATTTAAGAATTTAAGAATTTAAGAATTTAAGAATTTAAGAATTTAAGAATTTAAGAATTTAAGAATTTAAGAATTTAAGAATTTAAGAATTTAAGAATTTAAGAATTAAGAATTTAAGAATTTAAGAATTTAAGAATTTTAGAATTTAAGAATTTAAGAATTTAAGAATTTAAGAATTTAAGAATTTAAGAATTTAAGAATTTAAGAATTTAAGAATTTAAGAATTTAAGAATTTAAGAATTTAAGAATTTAAGAATTTAAGAATTTAAGATATTTAAGAATTTAAGAATTTAAGAATTTAAGAATTTAAGAATTTAAGAATTTAAGAATTTAAGAATTTAAGAATTTAAGAATTTAAGAATTTAAGAATTTAAGAATTTAAGAATTTAAGAATTTAAGAATTTAAGAATTTAAGAATTTAAGAATTTAAGAATTTAAGAATTTAAGAATTTAAGAATTTAAGAATTTAAGAATTTAAGAATTTAAGAATTTAAGAATTTAAGAATTAAGAATTTAAGAATTTAAGAATTTAAGAATTTAAGAATTTAAGAATTTAAGAATTTAAGAATTTAAGAATTTAAGAATTTAAGAATTTAAGAATTTAAGAATTTAAGAATTTAAGAATTTAAGAATTTAGGAATTTAAGAATTTAAGAATTTAAGAATTTAAGAATTTTAGAATTTTAGAATTTAAGAATTTAAGAATTTAAGAATTTAAGAATTTAAGAATTTAAGAATTTAAGAATTTAAGAATTTAAGAATTTAAGAATTTAAGAATTTAAGAATTTAAGAATTTAAGAATTTAAGAATTTAAGAATTTAAGAATTTAAGAATTTAACGGTACACATCAACCATAGCTTTTGCACCCAGATTTCTGTTACAGACATTTTAGTATCTTCAATACTACGGGAACTATCGATATAAATTTTTATTCATCCCCTAAATTACTGTCTTCGTAGTTATTTACAACAAAGTTTGACTATTTTTGCAATCAGATTCTTGCAGGATTGGGTCCGTAAGTATAGCAATTTTGGAATAAGAAGACAACAACTTCCTTGGTTGCTGTGCACCCTTAAGAATTTAAGAATTTAAGAATTTAAGAATTTAAGAATTTAAGAATTTAAGAATTTAAGAATTTAAGAATTTAAGAATTTAAGAATTTAAGAATTTAAGAATTTAAGAATTTAAGAATTTAAGAATTTAAGAATTTAAGAATTTAAGAATTTAAGAATTTAAGAATTTAAGAATTTAAGAATTTAAGAATTTAAGAATTTAAGAATTTAAGAATTTAAGAATTTAAGAATTTAAGAATTTAAGAATTTAAGAATTTAAGAATTTAAGAATTTAAGAATTTAAGAATTTAAGAATTTAAGAATTTAAGAATTTAAGAATTTAAGAATTTAAGAATTTAAGAATTTAAGAATTTAAGAATTTAAGAATTTAAGAATTTAAGAATTTAAGAATTTAAGATTTAAGAATTTAAGAATTTAAGAATTTAAGAATTTAAGAATTTAAGAATTTAAGAATTTAAGAATTTAAGAATTTAAGAATTTAAGAATTTAAGAATTTAAGAATTTAAGAATTTAAGAATTTAAGAATTTAAGAATTTAAGAATTTAAGAATTTAAGAATTTAAGAATTTAAGAATTTAAGAATTTAAGAATTTAAGAATTTAAGAATTTAAGAATTTAAGAATTTAAGAATTTAGAATTTAAGAATTTAAGAATTTAAGAATTTAAGAATTTAAGAATTTAAGAATTTAAGAATTTAAGAATTTAAGAATTTAAGAATTTAAGAATTTAAGAATTTAAGAATTTAAGAATTTAAGAATTTAAGAATTTAAGAATTTAAGAATTTAAGAATTTAAGAATTTAAGAATTTAAGAATTTAAGAATTTAAGAATTTAAGAATTTAAGAATTTAAGATTTAAGAATTTAAGAATTTAAGAATTTAAGAATTTAAGAATTTAAGAATTTAAGAATTTAAGAATTTAAGAATTTAAGAATTTAAGAATTTAAGAATTTAAGAATTTAAGAATTTAAGAATTTAAGAATTTAAGAATTAAGAATTTAAGAATTTAAGAATTTAAGAATTTAAGAATTTAAGAATTTAAGAATTTAAGAATTTAAGAATTTAAGAATTTAAGAATTTAAGAATTTAAGAATTTAAGAATTTAAGAATTTAAGAATTTAAGAATTTAAGAATTTAAGAATTTAAGAATTTAAGAATTTAAGAATTTAAGAATTTAAGAATTTAAGAATTTAAGAATTTAAGAATTTAAGAATTTAAGAATTTAAGAATTTAAGAATTTAAGAATTTAAGAATTTAAGAATTTAAGAATTTAAGAATTTAAGAATTTAAGAATTTAAGAATTTAAGAATTTAAGAATTTAAGAATTTAAGAATTTAAGAATTTAAGAATTTAAGAATTTAAGAATTTAAGAATTTAAGAATTTAAGAATTTAAGAATTTAAGAATTTAAGAATTTAAGAATTTAAGAATTTAAGAATTTAAGAATTTAAGAATTTAAGAATTTAAGAATTTAAGAATTTAAGAATTTAAGAATTTAAGAATTTTAAGAATTTAAGAATTTAAGAATTTAAGAATTTAAGAATTTAAGAATTTAAGAATTTAAGAATTTAAGAATTTAAGAATTTAAGAATTTAAGAATTTAAGAATTTAAGAATTTAAGAATTTAAGAATTTAAGAATTTAAGAATTTAAGAATTTAAGAATTTAAGAATTTAAGAATTTAAGAATTTAAGAATTTAAGAATTTAAGAATTTAAGAATTTAAGAATTTAAGAATTTAAGAATTTAAGAATTTAAGAATTTAAGAATTTAAGAATTTAAGAATTTAAGAATTTAAGAATTTAAGAATTTAAGAATTTAAGAATTTAAGAATTTAAGAATTTAAGAATTTAAGAATTTAAGAATTTAAGAATTTAAGAATTTAAGAATTTAAGAATTTAAGAATTTAAGAATTTAAGAATTTAAGAATTTAAGAATTTAAGAATTTAGAATTAAGAATTTAAGAATTTAAGAATTTAAGAATTTAAGAATTTAAGAATTTAAGAATTTAAGAATTTAAGAATTTAAGAATTTAAGAATTTAAGAATTTAAGAATTTAAGAATTTAAGAATTTAAGAATTTAAGAATTTAAGAATTTAAGAATTTAAGAATTTAAGAATTTAAGAATTTAAGAATTTAAGAATTTAAGAATTTAAGAATTTAAGAATTTAAGAATTTAAGAATTTAAGAATTTAAGAATTTAAGAATTTAAGAATTTAAGAATTTAAGAATTTAAGAATTTAAGAATTTAAGAATTTAAGAATTTAAGAATTAAGAATTTAAGAATTTAAGAATTTAAGAATTTAAGAATTTAAGAATTTAAGAATTTAAGAATTTAAGAATTTAAGAATTTAAGAATTTAAGAATTTAAGAATTTAAGAATTTAAGAATTTAAGAATTTAAGAATTTAAGAATTTAAGAATTTAAGAATTTAAGAATTTAAGAATTTAAGAATTTAAGAATTTAAGAATTTAAGAATTTAAGAATTTAAAGAATTTAAGAATTTAAGAATTTAAGAATTTAAGAATTTAAGAATTTAAGAATTTAAGAATTTAAGAATTTAAGATTTTAAGAATTTAAGAATTTAAGAATTTAAGAATTTAAGAATTTAAGAATTTAAGAATTTAAGAATTTAAGAATTTAAGAATTTAAGAATTTAAGAATTGAAGAATTGAAGAATTGAAAAATTGAAGAATTGAAGAATTGAGGAATCTAAGAATTTAAGAATTTAAGAATTTAATTCTTCAATTCTTCAATTCTTAAATTCTTAAATTCTTAAATTCTTAAATTCTTAAATTCTTAAATTCTTAAATTCTTAAATTCTTAAATTCTTAAATTCTTAAATTCTTAAATTCTTAAATTCTTAAATTCTTAAATTCTTAAATTCTTAAATTCTTACTTAAATTCTTAAATTCTTAAATTCTTAAATTCTTAAATTCTTAAATTCTTAAATTCTTAAATTCTTAAATTCTTAAATTCTTAAATTCTTAAATTCTTAAATTCTTAAATTCTTAAATTCTTAAATACTTAAATTCTTAAATTCTTAAATTCTTAAATTCTTAAATTCTTAAATTCTTAAATTCTTAAATTCTTAAATTCTTAAATTCTTAAATTCTTAAATTCTTAAATTCTTAAATTCTTAAATTCTTAAATTCTTAAATTCTTAAATTCTTAAATTCTTAAATTCTTAAATTCTTAAATTCTTAAATTCTTAAATTCTTAAATTCTTAAATTCTTAAATTCTTAAATTCTTAAATTCTTAAATTCTTAAATTCTTAAATTCTTAAATTCTTAAATTCTTAAATTCTTAAATTCTTAAATTCTTAAATTCTTAAATTCTTAAATTCTTAAATTCTTAAATTCTTAAATTCTTAAATTCTTAAATTCTTAAATTCTTAAATTCTTAAATTCTTAAATTCTTAAATTCTTAAATTCTTAAATTCTTAAATTCTTAAATTCTTAAATTCTTAAATTCTTAAATTCTTAAATTCTTAAATTCTTAAATTCTTAAATTCTTAAATTCTTAAATTCTTAAATTCTTAAATTCTTAAATTCTTAAATTCTTAAATTCTTAAATTCTTAAATTCTTAAATTCTTAAATTCTTAAATTCTTAAATTCTTAAATTCTTAAATTCTTAAATTCTTAAATTCTTAAATTCTTAAATTCTTAAATTCTTAAATTCTTAAATTCTTAAATTCTTAAATTCTTAAATTCTTAAATTCTTAAATTCTTAAATTCTTAAATTCTTAAATTCTTAAATTCTTAAATTCTTAAATTCTTAAATTCTTAAATTCTTAAATTCTTAAATTCTTAAATTCTTAAATTCTTAAATTCTTAAATTCTTAAATTCTTAAATTCTTAAATTCTTAAATTCTTAAATTCTTAAATTCTTAAATTCTTAAATTCTTAAATTCTTAAATTCTTAAATTCTTAAATTCTTAAATTCTTAAATTCTTAAATTCTTAAATTCTTAAATTCTTAAATTCTTAAATTCTTAAATTCTTAAATTCTTAAATTCTTAAATTCTTAAATTCTTAAATTCTTAAATTCTTAAATTCTTAAATTCTTAAATTCTTAAATTCTTAAATTCTTAAATTCTTAAATTCTTAAATTCTTAAATTCTTAAATTCTTAAATTCTTAAATTCTTAAATTCTTAAATTCTTAAATTCTTAAATTCTTAAATTCTTAAATTCTTAAATTCTTAAATTCTTAAATTCTTAAATTCTTAAATTCTTAAATTCTTAAATTCTTAAATTCTTAAATTCTTAAATTCTTAAATTCTTAAATTCTTAAATTCTTAAATTCTTAAATTCTTAAATTCTTAAATTCTTAAATTCTTAAATTCTTAAATTCTTAAATTCTTAAATTCTTAAATTCTTAAATTCTTAAATTCTTAAATTCTTAAATTCTTAAATTCTTAAATTCTTAAATTCTTAAATTCTTAAATTCTTAAATTCTTAAATTCTTAAATTCTTAAATTCTTAAATTCTTAAATTCTTAAATTCTTAAATTCTTAAATTCTTAAATTCTTAAATTCTTAAATTCTTAAATTCTTAAATTCTTAAATTCTTAAATTCTTAAATTCTTAAATTCTTAAATTCTTAAATTCTTAAATTCTTAAATTCTTAAATTCTTAAATTCTTAAATTCTTAAATTCTTAAATTCTTAAATTCTTAAATTCTTAAATTCTTAAATTCTTAAATTCTTAAATTCTTAAATTCTTAAATTCTTAAATTCTTAAATTCTTAAATTCTTAAATTCTTAAATTCTTAAATTCTTAAATTCTTAAATTCTTAAATTCTTAAATTCTTAAATTCTTAAATTCTTAAATTCTTAAATTCTTAAATTCTTAAATTCTTAAATTCTTAAATTCTTAAATTCTTAAATTCTTAAATTCTTAAATTCTTAAATTCTTAAATTCTTAAATTCTTAAATTCTTAAATTCTTAAATTCTTAAATTCTTAAATTCTTAAATTCTTAAATTCTTAAATTCTTAAATTCTTAAATTCTTAAATTCTTAAATTCTTAAATTCTTAAATTCTTAAATTCTTAAATTCTTAAATTCTTAAATTCTTAAATTCTTAAATTCTTAAATTCTTAAATTCTTAAATTCTTAAATTCTTAAATTCTTAAATTCTTAAATTCTTAAATTCTTAAATTCTTAAATTCTTAAATTCTTAAATTCTTAAATTCTTAAATTCTTAAATTCTTAAATTCTTAAATTCTTAAATTCTTAAATTCTTAAATTCTTAAATTCTTAAATTCTTAAATTCTTAAATTCTTAAATTCTTAAATTCTTAAATTCTTAAATTCTTAAATTCTTAAATTCTTAAATTCTTAAATTCTTAAATTCTTAAATTCTTAAATTCTTAAATTCTTAAATTCTTAAATTCTTAAATTCTTAAATTCTTAAATTCTTAAATTCTTAAATTCTTAAATTCTTAAATTCTTAAATTCTTAAATTCTTAAGGGTGCACAGCAACCAAGGAAGTTGTTGTCTTCTTATTCCAAAATTGCTATACTTACGGACCCAATCCTGCAAGAATCTGATTGCAAAAATAGTCAAACTTTGTTGTAAATAACTACGAAGACAGTAATTTAGGGGATGAATAAAAATTTATATCGATAGTTCCCGTAGTATTGAAGATACTAAAATGTCTGTAACAGAAATCTGGGTGCAAAAGCTATGGTTGATGTGTACCGTTAAATTCTTAAATTCTTAAATTCTTAAATTCTTAAATTCTTAAATTCTTAAATTCTTAAATTCTTAAATTCTTAAATTCTTAAATTCTTAAATTCTTAAATTCTTAAATTCTTAAATTCTTAAATTCTTAAATTCTTAAATTCTTAAATTCTTAAATTCTTAAATTCTTAAATTCTTAAATTCTTAAATTCTTAAATTCTTAAATTCTTAAATTCTTAAATTCTTAAATTCTTAAATTCTTAAATTCTTAAATTCTTAAATTCTTAAATTCTTAAATTCTTAAATTCTTAAATTCTTAAATTCTTAAATTCTTAAATTCTTAAATTCTTAAATTCTTAAATTCTTAAATTCTTAAATTCTTAAATTCTTAAATTCTTAAATTCTTAAATTCTTAAATTCTTAAATTCTTAAATTCTTAAATTCTTAAATTCTTAAATTCTTAAATTCTTAAATTCTTAAATTCTTAAATTCTTAAATTCTTAAATTCTTAAATTCTTAAATTCTTAAATTCTTAAATTCTTAAATTCTTAAATTCTTAAATTCTTAAATTCTTAAATTCTTAAATTCTTAAATTCTTAAATTCTTAAATTCTTAAATTCTTAAATTCTTAAATTCTTAAATTCTTAAATTCTTAAATTCTTAAATTCTTAAATTCTTAAATTCTTAAATTCTTAAATTCTTAAATTCTTAAATTCTTAAATTCTTAAATTCTTAAATTCTTAAATTCTTAAATTCTTAAATTCTTAAATTCTTAAATTCTTAAATTCTTAAATTCTTAAATTCTTAAATTCTTAAATTCTTAAATTCTTAAATTCTTAAATTCTTAAATTCTTAAATTCTTAAATTCTTAAATTCTTAAATTCTTAAATTCTTAAATTCTTAAATTCTTAAATTCTTAAATTCTTAAATTCTTAAATTCTTAAATTCTTAAATTCTTAAATTCTTAAATTCTTAAATTCTTAAATTCTTAAATTCTTAAATTCTTAAATTCTTAAATTCTTAAATTCTTAAATTCTTAAATTCTTAAATTCTTAAATTCTTAAATTCTTAAATTCTTAAATTCTTAAATTCTTAAATTCTTAAATTCTTAAATTCTTAAATTCTTAAATTCTTAAATTCTTAAATTCTTAAATTCTTAAATTCTTAAATTCTTAAATTCTTAAATTCTTAAATTCTTAAATTCTTAAATTCTTAAATTCTTAAATTCTTAAATTCTTAAATTCTTAAATTCTTAAATTCTTAAATTCTTAAATTCTTAAATTCTTAAATTCTTAAATTCTTAAATTCTTAAATTCTTAAATTCTTAAATTCTTAAATTCTTAAATTCTTAAATTCTTAAATTCTTAAATTCTTAAATTCTTAAATTCTTAAATTCTTAAATTCTTAAATTCTTAAATTCTTAAATTCTTAAATTCTTAAATTCTTAAATTCTTAAATTCTTAAATTCTTAAATTCTTAAATTCTTAAATTCTTAAATTCTTAAATTCTTAAATTCTTAAATTCTTAAATTCTTAAATTCTTAAATTCTTAAATTCTTAAATTCTTAAATTCTTAAATTCTTAAATTCTTAAATTCTTAAATTCTTAAATTCTTAAATTCTTAAATTCTTAAATTCTTAAGGTGAAGCACGAGAGTGGCGTGCGGCTAAAAATTGAAAATGCTTCGAAGTGCTCTGTGTGTGTGCGTGCGCGAGCGCGCACGACGGCCCTACCAAGAGAATGCTAAAAACAGGAAAGTAGATTTGCGTCGCGTCGCTCTGCGGCCCCTGCGTCGTTGCGCTGATGGGTGTTAGGGAATATTTGGCTAAGATGTGGGCATGGTCAATGTTGAACAGGGGTCATTCATAAAATAAGTCTAATGTCTTTACGGCAGGGTAGCCTTCTCGGGAAAACAGGGAAACCAGAGGAGTAATCGAGAATTTGATATTACCGGGAGAAAATATTAGTTAAAGTAAGTTGAAAAGTCATTGAAGCTAAAAGGATGACACTAGTGATTGGTACTAGCAGGAGTGGCCGCTATAAGTCAACTTCGTGTTTTAGATTAAAATTTGTCAAACTTCTTATAAATGAACTCAATATGTTTTTCTTCACTGTAAGAATATTATTCTAGTTATTATTTATGTGTAATTCACGTTCAATCTTTTCCTGATGACACCGTGAGTGACTTTGGCGCTCCATGCAAACAATATTATTTTTGTATGGACAATTGTCCACGAAGGAGGGGTAGGGGGTTTGAAATTTCCAAAATAATTGTCCACGTGGTTTATAGATGGTCCGAACAAGAGCCGGATTATTTTCATCACATTGCTGATAACTCATCAGGATCAACTCGGATCTTATTGAACCCTCCGACAAAGAATTTCCTACAAGTATCATACTTAGGCGAGACCGGCTCTACCTACCAGCAAAATCTTGAAGCGATGTTTTTCCCCATACATTTTTGCAATTACTGATAAATAATGATCAATAAAGCCATGAGAACCAAATTGCATATTTTTTACAATTAATCAGAAATAAGTTTTGTTTTTATTTTAAGATAGTCTGGATTAATAAGTACTTCTTCCAAGTTGACAATATAATCAAGATAGATCAGGACTTCTATTAGCAAAAAATCACTTTTATACAAAAAATCACTTTTAGGGGGACACAACACAAAAACAATAATTGAATTTTTGTTTGTTTTAAATTTGATTCTTCATCTGAAAAATAAGTTTAAAAAAAAATTATTATATTGGGAAAAAATCGCAGTACTTCTAAATTATTTTGTACCATCTTATGTATAACTCAAAAGATGACATTTTCAGTGATAAAAAGCCTAAAAATGACAATTTATACCTTTTTTTTTTTTTTTTTTTTTTTTTCCATACTTTATTGATAATGTTTTGATACCACAAAAAATAAGAAAAAAGTAACACTTAATTCGCTTATTCCTTTTTCTGACTGCGCAACCTTTTCATGTATTCAGCCTGCGCCTTCGTCACGGACGTTCCTCGTGGAACCTTGATTTGTCCCGGCTCTGAAGAATCAGAACCGCTGGCTTGTTTCTTGTTTTTCTTAGCTCTGTTTCGCTTTTTTGTCGACCTCCACTCAGCATCATTTGTGTACTCTTCTTCTTCTTCCTTGTCTGAAATAACTGGGTATTCGTCCAAGTTTGAGCCAAATGCGATTTCTTTGAAAATATCTGTTGGAACTACGGGAACTTCTAAACAATCCGAATTGATAGGATTGCCACCTTCTAGCGGCTTGGGCGATGGGGTATTCACGGGACCGGGAACTACAGCTGGTTGTGGAGTACCGTTTAATGCATCAGCATACGTTGACTGGGTTGAACCTTCCTGCAGCCGATCACTTACGGATGACCGCTTTGGGCAGTCCGCCTTCACGTGGTCAGGGGCCTTACACACGAAGCACCGATTGGTCATTCCATCGTAAGCAACACGAACTTGAAAATGTTGCACGTACAACTGCGCCGGAATTTCTTTTGACAGTTCCATCTGTATCCCGCGCACTCCGTTGAAGATCGGATATCCGGTTTCCGGACCATATCGTTCCCGGGTGAAGCTATGAACCTTTCCGAACTTGGACAAAACACTGACCAACTCCTTGTTCTCGATCTCAATTGGCAGTCCAAATATGCGAACATATTTGTAGTCGCCCCGAGCTGTTGCAAATGTAACTTCAACACTTTCGCCGTTCTCATACTGGAATACTGCCGTAGCTGGACACTCAAGGAGTGCAGCTTTCATCGATTCCTCTGACCGGAACTTCACGTACACGCAGTGTTCTCTGGGCGCACGGAACATAGCGTTCAACGTATCCGGTGCCCAGTTTCGCTTACGAAAGAAAGCGAAAATCTCCTTGTCCGATGGCATTTTGGTAGCCGGCCCAAACTGCACTTTGAGGCAGTTTAGATGGACACTCTTGGCATCCATTGTTCACTGTGACCTTGAACCACTGTTTGTACAAAGAAACTCGCACTGCTGGTAAAACACGTCTGGCCTCAGAAACGAACCAAAGCGAACTGCCAAAGCCTTGAGTCTGCAAAAAACAATAGCTTGAGATGAAAAATCTCAAGATTTATGGATTTTATTTATTTGAAAAGTATTTTGATACTCAGGCCAGTTTAAAAACATTGTAATTTGATGTAAAGATTGTCCATGTAATTTTTATTTCGACTTCATAGTATTTTTTTATTTGGCTAAAATTTTGTCCATACATTCTCTTTGAGTAGTTCTCTACGATTTCGCAAATTTTTCACGATTTTCAAATTTTCAACTTTGTCTATCATTCCCTATATCAAAAGTAGCCATTTTTCATAAAAAGTTCTATAATAAAAGTCTACATATGCTGTATCTTTTTTTAGGGGCAAGCTAGCACCATACTCTCTTCGGGAAAGTTTTAAAGCACTTCTGGAGTAACCAAATACGATTTTATAAATATAAAATAAAAATATAAAGTTGTTTTCCCATACAAATTCCCATAGAAAATTGAACCGCTTTGCTCAGAATGAGGACTAAACTAATCGTTACCAAACTTTGGGGAGTTGTTTAGTACCAAAAAGGAACTGAAAAATTGCTGTGCTCACTAAATTTGGACAACTTTATTTTTTTTCTATACAACCATATTGCACCCTAATGGGTATACATTTTTGATTTCTTTCGTTTTTATCATTTTAAAAATACTTGTTGAAAGAAAAGGACATCTTAAACTAAATGTTCTTGAAAGACTGAGATTATTTTTACAATTTTCATTTTAGGATTTTGCAAACTTTGCGAAATTCACTAAATTTTATTTCTTCTAAAAAAAAATCTTCTATTTTTTTTCTTTCAATAAAAATAAATTAAAAATTTTAAAATAAAGCATTGATTTTGAAAAGGTAATTTTAGATAAATTTTCTTATTCCATACTTTATACCATAGGATCATAGGACCATAGGACCGATAGAAACTAATTGTTCAATTTACAAAGCTTAGAAATTTCCTCAACAAATTGTATGTTTTCTCGATTGCAAATTAGATTTAGCTTTGAAAAATTGATATTGGTATTTTTTGTTCGATTTTTTAAATCATGTCTCCTAAACAAGATTTTGTTAAGTACTTTAGTGAAATTTTGATAAGGGACCATTCATAAACCACGTTGACACTTTTTTGTAAATCTCGAGGACGATTGTCCATACAAAAAAAAAATCTTTTTTGTATGGAGTGTGGACAATCGCCATACACCCCCCACTAAGTGTTCACGTGGTTTATGGATGGTCCCCAAAGTGCACAATTTTTAGGTAACTTTTTTGAAAATAGTCTCAGTCATTCATTCTTTAAAATTAGTACCCATGTTTGCCCACCTTTGAAAAAAAAATATTTTTGAAAAGCTGGGAAAATTCTCAATATTTTGCTTTTTTGAACTTTGTTGATACGACCCTTAGGCTTCATCCATAAAGTACGTCACGCTAAAATCGGCCACGCTTTTCCTATACTTATAACATGCAATGTCACACTTGCTAGTGACAAAAAGAGAAATTAAAAATCAACAAAAAATGTTTTACCTTGTATAATTTTTATTCACTATAGTCCTTATCCATACCTACAACATTGCCAAAGACACCAAATCAATCAAAAACGTCATTCAAAAGATACAGAATTTTCATACATCATTTTTGTATGGACAGCTGCCAAATTTGTATGGAAAATTTTACGGACAAACTAATGATTATGAATACAAGTTGTTCCTTTCGTCTCTTTGTACTCATAGTAATGCAATCTGCTAAAACGCTCAACCAAACCACAAACTAATAATGCAAAATGGCTTCTCTGGGCATACCGAAGGCACCTAAAAAGTTTTAGCTGGATTAAAAAATACAAAAAATAAAATTAGAAAACGACCGATTTCGTAGAGAATTTCTCATTTGCGAAATCGTAGAGAACCACAACATTGTCAAAAGAAGCAATTTAGCATCATAAGTTTTTTCACATAAGTCTCAATAAAATTTTGCGGCGAAGTCATATAAAGTGGGTACGTAAATATATGATAATTTGTATCTTGAGATGGACCTCAAACCAACTACTTTATCGTTTTCATTTTGCTGGGTGAGATATGGCACCGTCGATTTTTAGACGATGACTCCAGCATTTTTTCTCTTTTGCACTTCAAAAAACCAGGCAGCACCACGATGTATTGCCATCTCACTATAGAGTTATCCGTCCGCGAGGAAATGGTCATTTATGAGGCTAATAACTTTTTAGCAAAATATCATAAAAATATGGAAAGTTTTTTCAAGTTTAACGAAGATCTTCAAATTGCCTTAGCGTTCTCGATTGCGAGATCCCTACTCGAAACTAGGTGTTCGAAGGCTTGATTGTTGAGGCAATTGCAAACCTCTTTTTACACCATAGCTTCCATCCACCCCGGGATTCGAACTGACGACCTTAGTATTGTGAGTCCAAATGCCTACCAACGACTCCACCGAGACAGGACCCAGGGAGACGACTTCTACACCTGGACTGAGCTAACGACCTAACCTCTAAGTTACACAGAAAAAAAAATCATGGTAATATTACATCTGGGAAGGGGTACATCTTTTATGTCAGAAAAAATGTGTAATTTTACCTCTGAAAATGTGTATTTTTACCACTTTTCTGGTGTAATGTCACTTTTTCAGTCTTAATTGAGGTAAAATTACATCATAAAAGAGGTAATATTCAACCTTCTGAAATTAAAGCTTCCAAATTTACACAATTTTTTTCTGTGTAGAGCGGGCCAACATTTACTTCCCTGTCCGACGGAAGGCGTGATCAGACAAATCTCGTCTCAAAAAATGCCACCGGGACCTTCTGGGATCGAACCCAGGCTGACTGGGTGAAAGGCTACCAAGCTTACCCCTACACCGCGGTTCCCGGCATAACAGAAATTACAGATTTTAACAAAATCATGGTAATATTACATATGGAGAGGGATACATCTTTTATGTCAGAAAAAATGTGTAAATTTACCTCTGAAAATGTGCAATTTTTCCGATTGGCTGATAAAATTTCACTTTTTCAGTCAAAATTGAGGTAAAATTTAATAATAATAGAAGTAATATTCAACCTTCTAAATTTACACAAGGTTTTATTGTGTAGTTCCAAGAATTGGTAAGAATCGGACAGTTATTGCACATTCCACAGGTAAAAACTGAAACAATTGCTTTTCTCTATAAATTTTGAAGAATTTTCCCATATAAACTTCAAGCGATTAGAGGGAGGGGTTCCCGTGGTCAGAATGAGCTCAAATCTGTAATCTAGTCTAGCGATCTTTGATTTCAAGAGGAAGCCCGGATTTCGACCACCCTAGTGTACAAGAATCACACTTGACAAAGTTGGGTTAGAATTGCGCTACCTGCAGACAAAATCCTGAAGCGAGGTTTTTTCCCAAATATTTTCGCGATTTTTTATATACAAACCTCAACTCTCAACAGCGACCCCTAAAAATCTTAAAACTGTTTTATTTTTGCCAAAGAAATCGAATCAGGAAGTGTCCTCAGAAAAATAAAACACTTTGGATTATCAAATCACAAAATATTTTTGTTTCGTTATTTTATAATGGATTTTTGAACTAAAATATGACCCCAAAAATGTTCGAAAAATATTTAAAATATTAAATCCAAAAAGGCGACCAGAATGGCAGAAATTTAACATTGAGAAAATAAATTTGGTAATAAAATAAAAAATAAATAAATTGAATTATGATTTCAGTAACGAAAAGTAAAAAAAAAATAATGCAAAAGCTTTAGGAGATTGATAATTAACAAAAGTTGATAAATCAGAAAGAAAATATTGCTAAAAATGGGAGTTGCAATATTCAGAGGTAGATTAAATTGTGTATTACCAAAAACATGATGAGATTTTTAAAAAGAGTAAATACATCTTTTGTGTGATTTGTGCCCTATAAATAAGAAAGAAAATGGTGTAAGAGATTCAGATTGTCGACGCTCTGCATAAGTTAAAGATATTAGCTGTGAGCGAGTTCAGAACAAAATATTTCTAAGCGGGATTGATTTGCGAACATTTTCACGATAGGACTCATCCAAAACATTCGTTAGGTGGGACAAACAAACAGACAAGCTTGCCGTAAATTTTATAATTTTTGGAGTAAAACAGGCAGTCCCCGGCAAAAAAGATATGCGTCGCACCTCGCAACGCCCGAGACGCCATTTGATTTTGCCGGGGCCGATTTTTCGAAAAAATGTTAAATTGTGTAGGTCCGTACCGAGCTCCTGGGTGCTCCAAACTTCAATGTTATATATACCAAAAGATGCGCAAGGATCTGACCTACACGCCAGTGATGTTTTTGGTAAACGCATTGGTGGCCAAAGTGCCTCAAAAATAGACATAGCGCCAGCTCCTGTTACGTCCAATCAAGCTCATATTTGGAATTTGGGCTAAGTATGCCCACCGGAACAATGCCCGCCAAAAAGTCATTTTTGTTACATCCTATTACCTACACACGCAAAATTACTCCACTGTATTTTGTTTTAGTATTATTGTTATACAATTACTATCTTCTTGATTTTGCTTTCAACCTCGTCATAAGATTTTTTTTTACTAAAAGAGTTTTTATGTGTTCCACTAATAATTAACAAAACAAACGTTGGGTATTTTTCATATACCCCAAATGGGATACATTTGGTATGAGACGCAATCATTTAGAAATTTATAAAATAAATAAAGATCCCTAATGTTGTGAGAAAGAGATTCCCATGTCGAACAAGCTCGTCATACAAAATAGTATTGTATATCGTTCATTTTTAACAACTTTAAGAACATTGAAAAATTCCCAAAATAATGGTAAAAAGTTACAGCACTTTGAAAAAATATTTCTGATAAAATCGTTTTTGTACTAAAACATCTCAAACTTATTTATTTATTATTCCAATGATGATAGTCGGTGAAAAAAAATTATTGAAGAAATTTCTGCTAAATCTCAAAAAGTTTTGATGTCTCATTTTACAAATTATAGTAAAAAACATTGAAAATATGGTAATTTTGGAAACAACTCGGAACTGCTAGGAGCCGTTTGCCGAGCATTTTTCTTAAAAAAAGCGGTGGGCGCTCTCAAATTCTTTGTGTAAATATGGGTATCCGGCGCCGTCACTCCGTGCCATATTTTCATACACTTAGGAGCCCAGGGTGGCGAAGTCCTTGTAGATAAAAGGAAGACACTAGTGGTTGGTACTAGCAATGGTGGCCGACACACAGAAAAAAAATGATGGTAATATTCATCAGGAAATGTTGACAGATTTTGTGTCAAAAAAAAAAAAAAAAAGATTAATGATGGGTTTTCATCAGTTTTTGATAAATATTCATCAGGTTCACATTTTTACACATTTTTTATGTAATATTTCTCAAAATATACTATGACTAAAGTTATTTTTTTTTTGCATCTTTGGATTGCCCCTAGTCTTGGCACATAACTATTATTTCGAGTGATGAATAGTTTATTTAGAAGAGAGCAAACAAGTTAGTATCACAAACTTTGCAAAATATTTTTAATGTAGTTAGAATTGCAAATTGTATGGAAGAGCTAAATCATAAAAAATGCCAAGAGAACAAATTCCCCCCAGGTCCAATAATTATTTTCTACCTGACTCTAAATGCTGGATTGTTCTAACAATTTTCTAAAACTTTGCTGAAGGCATCCAATCAATCTGAAAATTTCTTTTCCAATTTTTACATGAAATTCAGGACAACGACCAAAATTGAATGAAAACATGTATGGGCAATCCAAATATGCAAAAAAAAAATGAACTTTGGCCATAGAGAAGGCTCGAAATTTTTATTAGCTAAATATATAATACATATGTGAAATTCATTTCTGACTTTTGGAGAGGATTGCTAATAACTTATAGGCAAAAAGACCAAATTTTTTTTTTGAAAAAATGCTCGGCAAATCGGCTCCGACCAGTTCCGAGTTGTTTCCAAAATTACCATATTTTCAATGTTTTTTACTATAATTTGTAAAATAAGACATCAAAACTTTTTTAGATTTAGCAGAATTTTCTTCAATAATTATTTTTCACCAGCTATCATTATTGGAATGATAAATAAATAAGTTTTAAGATGTTTTAGAACAAAAAACGATTTTATCACAGATATTTTGTCTAAAGTGCTGTAACTTTTTGCCATTATTTTTGGGATTTTTAAATGTTCTAAAAGTTGTTCAAAATGATAAATTACACAACTTTGTCGAAGAGACCAAAGCTCTACGACCCTCTTGTAAAAAGTTAGTTTTCAGCGCCACCTATGCGGTGAAGTTCGGAACTAAAAATTGGTGCCAAAAGATGCGCACTACTAATACGAGCAACTTTGCCAAAGACACCAAAATTCCCAAAAATATTCCTGAGAAGATATTCATTTATTTCGTAAAATTTCGATTATTCCCCTCTGTGCCCCGTGTGTAGAAGAACGATGGTGCAGCAACGAACGAAAAACAATGACAAAGCAACCAGGCAAAACCATTTTTGCCACGCGGCTAGCAGTTGAGCAATTCTCTGAGATTTCGGTCATTCGCCAACATTTACTTCCCTGTCCGACGGAAGGCGTGATCAGACAAATCTCGTCTCAAAAAATGCCACCGGGACCTTCTGGGATCGAACCCAGGCTGACTGGGTGAAAGGCTACCAAGCTTACCCCTACACCGCGGTTCCCGGCATAACAGAAATTACAGATTTTAACAAAATCATGGTAATATTACATATGGAGAGGGATACATCTTTTATGTCAGAAAAAATGTGTAAATTTACCTCTGAAAATGTGCAATTTTTCCGAATGGCTGATAAAATTTCACTTTTTCAGTCAAAATTGAGGTAAAATTTAATAATAATAGAAGTAATATTCAACCTTCCAAATTTACACAAGGTTTTATTGTGTAGTTCCAAGAATTGGTAAGAATCGGACAGTTATTGCACATTCCACAGGTAAAAACTGAAACAATTGCTTTTCTCTATAAATTTTGAAGAATTTTCCCATATAAACTTCAAGCGATTAGAGGGAGGGGTTCCCGTGGTCAGAATGAGCTCAAATCTGTAATCTAGTCTAGCGATCTTTGATTTCAAGAGGAAGCCCGGATTTCGACCACCCTAGTGTACAAGAATCACACTTGACAAAGTTGGGTTAGAATTGCGCTACCTGCAGGCAAAATCCTGAAGCGAGGTTTTTCCCAAACATTTTCGCGATTTTTTATATACAAACCTCAACTCTCAACAGCGACCCCTAAAAATCTTAAAACTGTTTTATTTTTGCCAAAGAAATCGAATCAGGGAGTGTCCTCAGAAAAATAAAACACTTTGGATTATCAAATCACAAAATATTTTTGTTTCGTTATTTTATAATGGATTTTTGAACTAAAATATGACCCCAAAAATGTTCGAAAAATATTTAAAATATTAAATCCAAAAAGGCGACCAGAATGGCAGAAATTTAACATTGAGAAAATAAATTTGGTAATAAAATAAAAAATAAATAAATTGAATTATGATTTCAGTAACGAAAAGTAAAAAAAAATAATGCAAAAGCTTTAGGAGATTGATAATTAACAAAAGTTGATAAATCAGAAAGAAAATATTGCTAAAAATGGGAGTTGCAATAATCAGAGGTAGATTAAATTGTGTATTACCAAAAACATGATGAGATTTTTAAAAAGAGTAAATACATCTTTTGTGTGATTTGTGCCCTATAAATAAGAAAGAAAATGGTGTAAGAGATTCAGATTGTCGACGCTCTGCATAAGTTAAAGATATTAGCTGTGAGCGAGTTCAGAACAAAATATTTCTAAGCGGGATTGATTTGCGAACATTTTCACGATAGGACTCATCCAAAACATTCGTTAGGTGGGACAAACAAACAGACAAGCTTGCCGTAAATTTTATAATTTTTGGAGCAAAACAGTCAGTCCCCGGCAAAAAAGATATGCGTCGCACCTCGCAACGCCCGAGACGCCATTTGATTTTGCCGGGGCCGATTTTTCGAAAAAATGTTAAACTTTGAAGGTCCGTACCGAGCTCCAGGGTGCTCCAAACTTCAATGTTATATATACCAAAAGATGCGCAAGGATCTGACCTACACGCCAGTGATGTTTTTGGTAAACGCATTGGTGGCCAAAGTGCCTCAAAAATAGACATAGCGCCAGCTCTTGTTACGTCCAATCAAGCTCATATTTGGGATTTGGGCTAAGTATGCCCACCGGAACAATGCCCGCCAAAAAGTCATTTTTGTTACATCCTATTACCTACACACGCAAAATTACTCCACTGTATTTTGTTTTAGTATTATTGTTATACAATTACTATCTTCTTGATTTTGCTTTCAACCTCGTCATAAGATTTTTTTTTACTAAAAGAGTTTTTATGTGTTCCACTAATAATTAACAAAACAAACGTTGGGTATTTTTCATATACCCCAAATGGGATACATTTAGTATGAGACGCAATCATTTAGAAATTTATAAAATAAATAAAGATCCCTAATGTTATGAGAAAGAGATTCCCATGTCGAACAAGCTCGTCATACAAAATAGTATTGCATATCGTTCATTTTTAACAACTTTGAGAACATTGAAAAATTCCCAAAAATAATGGTAAAAAGTTACAGCACTTTGAAAAAATATCTCTGATAAAATCGTTTTTGTACTAAAACATCTCAAACTTATTTATTTATTATTCCAATGATGATAGTTGGTTAAAAAAAATTATTGAAGAAGTTTCTGCTAAATCTCAAAAAGTTTTGATGTCTCATTTTACAAATTATAGTAAAAAACATTGAAAATATGGTAATTTTGGAAACAACTCGGAACTGCTAGGAGCCGTTTGCCGAGCATTTTTCTTAAAAAAAGCGGTGGGCGCTCTCAAATTCTTTGTGTAAATATGGGTATCCGGCGCCGTCACTCCGTGCCATATTTTCATACACTTAGGAGCCCAGGGTGGCGAAGTCCTTGTAGATAAAAGGAAGACACTAGTGGTTGGTACTAGCAATGGTGGCCGACACACAGAAAAAAAATGATGGTAATATTCATCAGGAAATGTTGACAGATTTTGTGTCAAAAAAAAAAAAAAAAAGATTAATGATGGGTTTTCATCAGTTTTTGATAAATATTCATCAGGTTCACATTTTTACACATTTTTTATGTAATATTTCTCAAAATATACTATGACTAAAGTTATTTTTTTTTTGCATCTTTGGATTGCCCCTAGTCTTGGCACATAACTATTATTTCGAGTGATGAATAGTTTATTTAGAAGAGAGCAAACAAGTTAGTATCACAAACTTTGCAAAATATTTTTAATGTAGTTAGAATTGCAAATTGTATGGAAGAGCTAAATCATAAAAAATGCCAAGAGAACAAATTCCCCCCAGGTCCAATAATTATTTTCTACCTGACTCTAAATGCTGGATTGTTCTAACAATTTTCTAAAACTTTGCTGAAGGCATCCAATCAATCTGAAAATTTCTTTTCCAATTTTTACATGAAATTCAGGACAACGACCAAAATTGAATGAAAACATGTATGGGCAATCCAAATATGCAAAAAAAAAAATGAACTTTGGCCATAGAGAAGGCTCGAAATTTTTATTAGCTAAATATATAATACATATGTGAAATTCATTTCTGACTTTTGGAGAGGATTGCTAATAACTTATAGGCAAAAAGACCAAATTTTTTTTTTTGAAAAAATGCTCGGCAAATCGGCTTCGACCAGTTCCGAGTTGTTTCCAAAATTACCATATTTTCAATGTTTTTTACTATAATTTGTAAAATAAGACATCAAAACTTTTTTTAGATTTAGCAGAATTTTCTTCAATAATTATTTTTCACCAGCTATCATTATTGGAATGATAAATAAATAAGTTTTAAGATGTTTTAGAACAAAAAACGATTTTATCACAGATATTTTGTCTAAAGTGCTGTAACTTTTTGCCATTATTTTTGGGATTTTTAAATGTTCTAAAAGTTGTTCAAAATGATAAATTACACAACTTTGTCGAAGAGACCAAAGCTCTACGACCCTCTTGTAAAAAGTTAGTTTTCAGCGCCACCTATGCGGTGAAGTTCGGAACTAAAAATTGGTGCCAAAAGATGCGCACTACTAATACGAGCAACTTTGCCAAAGACACCAAAATTCCCAAAAATATTCCTGAGAAGATATTCATTTATTTCGTAAAATTTCGATTATTCCCCTCTGTGCCCCGTGTGTAGAAGAACGATGGTGCAGCAGCGAACGAAAAACAATGACAAAGCAACCAGGCAAAACCATTTTTGCCACGCGGCTAGCAGTTGAGCAATTCTCTGAGATTTCGGTCATTCGATTTTTTTTGTATTTTTTAATCCGGCTGAAACTTTTTTGGTGCCTTCGGTATGCCCAAAGAAGCCATTTTGCATCATTAGTTAGTCCATATAATTTTCCATACAAATTTGGCAGCTGTCCATACAAAAATGATATGTGAAAATTCAAAAATCTGTATCTTTTCAAGAAATTTTTTGATCGATTTGGTGTCTTCGGCAAAGTTGTAGATATGGATATGGACTACACTGAAAAAAAAAATGATACACGGTAAAAAAAAATTTGGTGATTTTTAATTTCACTTTTTGTCACTAAAAATCGATTTGCAAAAAAACACTATTTTTATTTTTTTTTATTTTTTGATATGTTTTAGAGGACATAAAATGCCAACTTTTCAGAAATTTCCAGAATGGGCAAAAAATCTTTGACCGAGTTATGATTTTTTGAATCAATACAGATTTTTTCAAAAAATCGAAATATTGGTCGCAAAATTTTTCAACTTCATTTTTCGATGTAAAATTGAATTTGCAATCAAAAAGTACTTAAGTGATTTTTCGATAAAGTGCACCGTTTTCAAGTTATAGCCATTTTTAAGTAACTTTTTTGAAAAAAGTCGCAGTTTTTCATTTTTTTAAATTAAAATCGAAATATTGGTCGCAAAATTTTTCAACTTCATTTTTCGATGTAAAATTGAATTTGCAATCAAAAAGTACTTAAGTGATTTTTCGATAAAGTGCACCGTTTTCAAGTTATAGCCATTTTTAAGTAACTTTTTTGAAAAAAGTCGCAGTTTTTCATTTTTTAAAATTAGTGCCCATGTTTGCCCACCTTTGAAAAAAATATTTTTGGAAAGCTGAGAAAATTCTCTATATTTTGCTTTATTTAACTTTGTTGATACAACCCATAGTTGCTGAGATATTGCTATGCAAAGGTTAAAAAACAAGAAAATTGATGTTTTCTAAGTCTCACTCAGACAACCCACCATATTCTAATGTCGATATCTCAGCAACTACAGGTTCGATTTACAATGTTAAAATATGAAACATTCGTGAAATTTTCCGATCTTTTCAAAAAAAATATTTTCAAAAAATTAAAATCAAGACTAACATTTCAAATGGGCGTAATATTGAATTTTTGGCCATTTTGAAATGTTAGTCTTGATTTTAAATTTTTGAAGATATTTTTTTCGAAAAGATCGGAAAATTTCACGAATATTTTATGTTTTAACATTGTAAATCGGACCTATAGTTGCTGAGATATCGACATTAGAAAATGGTGGGTTGTTTGGGTGAGACTTAGAAAACATCAATTTTCCTGTTTTTTAACCTTTGCATAGCAATATCTCAGCAACTATGGGTCGTATCAACAAAGTTCAATAAAGCAAAATATAGAGAATTTTCTCAGCTCTTCAAAAATATTTTTTTCAAAGGTGGGCAAACATGGGCACTAATTTAAAAAAATGAAAAACTGCGACTATTTTCAAAAAAGTTACCTTAAAATGGTTAAAACTTGAAAACGGTGCACTTTATCAAAAATTCACTAAAGTACTTTTTGATTGCAAATTCGATTTTACATCGAAAAATGAAGTTGAAAATTTTTTGCGACCTATATTTCGATTTTTTGAAAAAATCTGTATTGATTCAAAAAATCATAACTCGGTCAAAGATTTTTTGCCCATTCTGGAAATTTCTGAAAAGTTGGCATTTTATGTCCTCTAAAACATATCAAAAAATAAAAAAAATTAAAAATAGTGTTTTTTTGCAAATCAAGTTTTAGTGACAAAAAGTGAAATTAAAAATCACCAAAATTTTTTTTACCGTGTATCATTTTTTTTCAGTGTAGTCCATATCCATACCTACAACTTTGCCGAAGACACCAAATCGATCAAAAAATTCCTTCAAAAGAAACAGATTTTTGAATTTCCACATATCATTTTTGTATGGACAGCTGCCAAATTTGTATGGAAAATTATATGAACACACTAATGATGCAAAATGGCTTCTTTGGGCATACCGAAGGCACCAAAAAAGTTTCAGCCAGATTAAAAAATACAAAAATTAAAATTAAAGAAAAAAGACCGATTCCGTAGAGAACTGCTCAGTTATCACCGTTATGTCGGTTTCTCCTTTTTTTCGTGCGT
This sequence comes from Culex pipiens pallens, assembly GCF_016801865.2. Lineage (NCBI taxonomy): Eukaryota > Metazoa > Arthropoda > Insecta > Diptera > Culicidae > Culex > Culex pipiens. Next base: position 79,121,867 of record NC_068937.1, on the reverse strand, counting down.
CCACTGCTGCACGTTCTGTCGCGTGGTCTGTTGGCGGCCGCGAGTTTTTCAAAAATATTTTTTTCATGCGTTTAGTGCTCCAATATTTTTCAAGAAAACTATCAATGTTATGGTATCATAAGAATCGTAAGAACTTGCTCTTTCCTATCATGTTTTCCTATTTGCGAAAAAATCACCCCAGTCAGAGTTATCGCGGTGGGAACAAACCAAAACGGGGGCAGACGGTCTACGAAGTTTTCACAAATCGACTCATTGTGAATTCACATTTTGATGAAATTTCAAAGTAGTTAATCCATCTGAAAATTCAGAATGTCTTCTTGATTCCTATGGTTTAACATTTTCCAAAATTCAATTTTGAACGCTTCTACCAGCCCACAAGAAAAAAAAATTTGGACTACGCTCTGCCACTCTGGACCTCCACGTTAAATTCTTAAATTCTTAAATTCTTAAATTCTTAAATTCTTAAATTCTTAAATTCTTAAATTCTTAAATTCTTAAATTCTTAAATTCTTAAATTCTTAAATTCTTAAATTCTTAAATTCTTAAATTCTTAAATTCTTAAATTCTTAAATTCTTAAATTCTTAAATTCTTAAATTCTTAAATTCTTAAATTCTTAAATTCTTAAATTCTTAAATTCTTAAATTCTTAAATTCTTAAATTCTTAAATTCTTAAATTCTTAAATTCTTAAATTCTTAAATTCTTAAATTCTTAAATTCTAAAATTCTAAAATTCTAAAATTCTAAAATTCTAAAATTCTAAAATTCTAAAATTCTAAAATTCTAAAATTCTAAAATTCTAAAATTCTAAAATTCTAAAATTCTAAAATTCTAAAATTCTAAAATTCTAAAATTCTAAAATTCTAAAATTCTAAAATTCTAAAATTCTAAAATTCTAAAATTCTAAAATTCTAAAATTCTAAAATTCTAAAATTCTAAAATTCTAAAATTCTAAAATTCTAAAATTCTAAAATTCTAAAATTCTAAAATTCTAAAATTCTAAAATTCTAAAATTCTAAAATTCTAAAATTCTAAAATTCTAAAATTCTAAAATTCTTAAATTCTAAAATTCTAAAATTCTAAAATTCTAAAATTCTAAAATTCTAAAATTCTAAAATTCTAAAATTCTAAAATTCTAAAATTCTAAAATTCTAAAATTCTAAAATTCTAAAATTCTAAAAATTCTAAAATTCTAAAATTCTAAAATTCTAAAATTCTAAAATTCTAAAATTCTAAAATTCTAAAATTCTAAAATTCTAAAATTCTAAAATTCTAAAATTCTAAAATTCTAAAATTCTAAAATTCTAAAATTCTAAAATTCTAAAATTCTAAAATTCTAAAATTCTAAAATTCTAAAATTCTAAAATTCTAAAATTCTAAAATTCTAAAATTCTAAAATTCTAAAATTCTAAAATTCTAAAATTCTAAAATTCTAAAATTCTAAATTCTAAAATTCTAAAATTCTAAAATTCTAAAATTCTAAAATTCTAAAATTCTAAAATTCTAAAATTCTAAAATTCTAAAATTCTAAAATTCTAAAATTCTAAAATTCTAAAATTCTAAAATTCTAAAATTCTAAAATTCTAAAATTCTAAAATTCTAAAATTCTAAAATTCTAAAATTCTAAAATTCTAAATTCTAAATTCTAAAATTCTAAAATTCTAAAATTCTAAAATTCTAAAATTCTAAAATTATAAAATTATAAAATTATAAAATTCTAAAATTCTAAAATTCTAAAATTCTAAAATTCTAAAATTCTAAAATTCTAAAATTCTAAAATTCTAAAATTCTAAAATTCTAAAATTCTAAAATTCTAAAATTCTAAAATTCTAAAATTCTAAAATTCTAAAATTCTAAAATTCTAAAATTCTAAAATTCTAAAATTCTAAAATTCTAAAATTCTAAAATTCTAAAATTCTAAAATTCTAAAATTCTAAAATTCTAAAATTCTAAAATTCTAAAATTCTAAAATTCTAAAATTCTAAAATTCTAAAATTCTAAAATTCTAAAATTCTAAAATTCTAAAATTCTAAAATTCTAAAATTCTAAAATTCTAAAATTCTAAAATTCTAAAATTCTAAAATTCTAAAATTCTAAAATTCTAAAATTCTAAAATTCTAAAATTCTAAAATTCTAAAATTCTAAAATTCTAAAATTCTAAAATTCTAAAATTCTAAAATTCTAAAATTCTAAAATTCTAAAATTCTAAAATTCTAAAATTCTAAAATTCTAAAATTCTAAAATTCTAAAATTCTAAAATTCTAAAATTCTAAAATTCTAAAATTCTAAAATTCTAAAATTCTAAAATTCTAAAATTCTAAAATTCTAAAATTCTAAAATTCTAAAATTCTAAAATTCTAAAATTCTAAAATTCTAAAAATTCTAAAATTCTAAAATTCTAAAATTCTAAAATTCTAAAATTCTAAAATTCTAAAATTCTAAAATTCTAAAATTCTAAAATTCTAAAATTCTAAAATTCTAAAATTCTAAAATTCTAAAATTCTAAAATTCTAAAATTCTAAAATTCTAAAATTCTAAAATTCTAAAATTCTAAAATTCTAAAATTCTAAAATTCTAAAATTCTAAAATTCTAAAATTCTAAAATTCTAAAATTCTAAAATTCTAAAATTCTAAAATTCTAAAATTCTAAAATTCTAAAATTCTAAAATTCTAAAATTCTAAAATTCTAAAATTCTAAAATTCTAAAATTCTAAAATTCTAAAATTCTAAAATTCTAAAATTCTAAAATTCTAAAATTCTAAAATTCTAAAATTCTAAAATTCTAAAATTCTAAAATTCTAAAATTCTAAAATTCTAAAATTCTAAAATTCTAAAATTCTAAAATTCTAAAATTCTAAAATTCTAAAATTCTAAAATTCTAAAATTCTAAAATTCTAAAATTCTAAAATTCTAAAATTCTAAAATTCTAAAATTCTAAAATTCTAAAATTCTAAAATTCTAAAATTCTAAAATTCTAAAATTCTAAAATTCTAAAATTCTAAAATTCTAAAATTCTAAAATTCTAAAATTCTAAAATTCTAAAATTCTAAAATTCTAAAATTCTAAAATTCTAAAATTCTAAAATTCTAAAATTCTAAAATTCTAAAATTCTAAAATTCTAAAATTCTAAAATTCTAAAATTCTAAAATTCTAAAATTCTAAAATTCTAAAATTCTAAAATTCTAAAATTCTAAAATTCTAAAATTCTAAAATTCTAAAATTCTAAAATTCTAAAATTCTAAAATTCTAAAATTCTAAAATTCTAAAATTCTAAAATTCTAAAATTCTAAAATTCTAAAATTCTAAAATTCTAAAATTCTAAAATTCTAAAATTCTAAAATTCTAAAATTCTAAAATTCTAAAATTCTAAAATTCTAAAATTCTAAAATTCTAAAATTCTAAAATTCTAAAATTCTAAAATTCTAAAATTCTAAAATTCTAAAATTCTAAAATTCTAAAATTCTAAAATTCTAAAATTCTAAAATTCTAAAATTCTAAAATTCTAAAATTCTAAAATTCTAAAATTCTAAAATTCTAAAATTCTAAAATTCTAAAATTCTAAAATTCTAAAATTCTAAAATTCTAAAATTCTAAAATTCTAAAATTCTAAAATTCTAAAATTCTAAAATTCTAAAATTCTAAAATTCTAAAATTCTAAAATTCTAAAATTCTAAAATTCTAAAATTCTAAAATTCTAAAATTCTAAAATTCTAAAATTCTAAAATTCTAAAATTCTAAAATTCTAAAATTCTAAAATTCTAAAATTCTAAAATTCTAAAATTCTAAAATTCTAAAATTCTAAAATTCTAAAATTCTAAAATTCTAAAATTCTAAAATTCTAAAATTCTAAAATTCTAAAATTCTAAAATTCTAAAATTCTAAAATTCTAAAATTCTAAAATTCTAAAATTCTAAAATTCTAAAATTCTAAAATTCTAAAATTCTAAAATTCTAAAATTCTAAAATTCTAAAATTCTAAAATTCTAAAATTCTAAAATTCTAAAATTCTAAAATTCTAAAATTCTAAAATTCTAAAATTCTAAAATTCTAAAATTCTAAAATTCTAAAATTCTAAAATTCTAAAATTCTAAAATTCTAAAATTCTAAAATTCTAAAATTCTAAAATTCTAAAATTCTAAAATTCTAAAATTCTAAAATTCTAAAATTCTAAAATTCTAAAATTCTAAAATTCTAAAATTCTAAAATTCTAAAATTCTAAAATTCTAAAATTCTAAAATTCTAAATTCAAATTCTAAAATTCTAAAATTCTAAAATTCTAAAATTCTAAAATTCTAAAATTCTAAAATTCTAAAATTCTAAAATTCTAAAATTCTAAAATTCTAAAATTCTAAAATTCTAAAATTCTAAAATTCTAAAATTCTAAAATTCTAAAATTCTAAAATTCTAAAATTCTAAAATTCTAAAATTCTAAAATTCTAAAATTCTAAAATTCTAAAATTCTAAAATTCTAAAATTCTAAAATTCTAAAATTCTAAAATTCTAAAATTCTAAAATTCTAAAATTCTAAAATTCTAAAATTCTAAAATTCTAAAATTCTAAAATTCTAAAATTCTAAAATTCTAAAATTCTAAAATTCTAAAATTCTAAAATTCTAAAATTCTAAAATTCTAAAATTCTAAAATTCTAAAATTCTAAAATTCTAAAATTCTAAAATTCTAAAATTCTAAAATTCTAAAATTCTAAAATTCTAAAATTCTAAAATTCTAAAATTCTAAAATTCTAAAATTCTAAAATTCTAAAATTCTAAAATTCTAAAATTCTAAAATTCTAAAATTCTAAAATTCTAAAATTCTAAAATTCTAAAATTCTAAAATTCTAAAATTCTAAAATTCTAAAATTCTAAAATTCTAAAATTCTAAAATTCTAAAATTCTAAAATTCTAAAATTCTAAAATTCTAAAATTCTAAAATTCTAAAATTCTAAAATTCTAAAATTCTAAAATTCTAAAATTCTAAAATTCTAAAATTCTCAAAATTCTAAAATTCTAAAAATCTAAAATTCTAAAATTCTAAAATTCTAAAATTCTAAAATTCTAAAATTCTAAAATTCTAAAATTCTAAAATTCTAAAATTCTAAAATTCTAAAATTCTAAAATTCTAAAATTCTAAAATTCTAAAATTCTAAAATTCTAAAATTCTAAAATTCTAAAATTCTAAAATTCTAAAATTCTAAAATTCTAAAATTCTAAAATTCTAAAATTCTAAAATTCTAAAATTCTAAAATTCTAAAATTCTAAAATTCTAAAATTCTAAAATTCTAAAATTCTAAAATTCTAAAATTCTAAAATTCTAAAATTCTAAAATTCTAAAATTCTAAAATTCTAAAATTCTAAAATTCTAAAATTCTAAAATTCTAAAATTCTAAAATTCTAAAATTCTAAAATTCTAAAATTCTAAAATTCTAAAATTCTAAAATTCTAAAATTCTAAAAATTCTAAAATTCTAAAATTCTAAAATTCTAAAATTCTAAAATTCTAAAATTCTAAAATTCTAAAATTCTAAAATTCTAAAATTCTAAAATTCTAAAATTCTAAAATTCTAAAATTCTAAAATTCTAAAATTCTAAAATTCTAAAATTCTAAAATTCTAAAATTCTAAAATTCTAAAATTCTAAAATTCTAAAATTCTAAAATTCTAAAATTCTAAAATTCTAAAATTCTAAAATTCTAAAATTCTAAAATTCTAAAATTCTAAAATTCTAAAATTCTAAAATTCTAAATTCTAAAATTCTAAAATTCTAAAATTCTAAAATTCTAAAATTCTAAAATTCTAAAATTCTAAAATTCTAAAATTCTAAAATTCTAAAATTCTAAAATTCTAAAATTCTAAAATTCTAAAATTCTAAAATTCTAAAATTCTAAAATTCTAAAATTCTAAAATTCTAAAATTCTAAAATTCTAAAATTCTAAAATTCTAAAATTCTAAAATTCTAAAATTCTAAAATTCTAAAATTCTAAAATTCTAAAATTCTAAAATTCTAAAATTCTAAAATTCTAAAATTCTAAAATTCTAAAATTCTAAAATTCTAAAATTCTAAAATTCTAAAATTCTAAAATTCTAAAATTCTAAAATTCTAAAATTCTAAAATTCTAAAATTCTAAAATTCTAAAATTCTAAAATTCTAAAATTCTAAAATTCTAAAATTCTAAAATTCTAAAATTCTAAAATTCTAAAATTCTAAAATTCTAAAATTCTAAAATTCTAAAATTCTAAAATTCTAAAATTCTAAAATTCTAAAATTCTAAAATTCTAAAATTCTAAAATTCTAAAATTCTAAAATTCTAAAATTCTAAAATTCTAAAATTCTAAAATTCTAAAATTCTAAAATTCTAAAATTCTAAAATTCTAAAATTCTAAAATTCTAAAATTCTAAAATTCTAAAATTCTAAAATTCTAAAATTCTAAAATTCTAAAATTCTAAAATTCTAAAATTCTAAAATTCTAAAATTCTAAAATTCTAAAATTCTAAAATTCTAAAATTCTAAAATTCTAAAATTCTAAAATTCTAAAATTCTAAAATTCTAAAATTCTAAAATTCTAAAATTCTAAAATTCTAAAATTCTAAAATTCTAAAATTCTAAAATTCTAAAATTCTAAAATTCTAAAATTCTAAAATTCTAAAATTCTAAAATTCTAAAATTCTAAAATTCTAAAATTCTAAAATTCTAAAATTCTAAAATTCTAAAATTCTAAAATTCTAAAATTCTAAAATTCTAAAATTCTAAAATTCTAAAATTCTAAAATTCTAAAATTCTAAAAATTCTAAAATTCTAAAATTCTAAAATTCTAAAATTCTAAAATTCTAAAATTCTAAAATTCTAAAATTCTAAAATTCTATAATTCTAAAATTCTAAAATTCTAAAATTCTAAAATTCTAAAATTCTAAATTCTAAAATTCTAAAATTCTAAAATTCTAAAATTCTAAAATTCTAAAATTCTAAAATTCTAAAATTCTAAAATTCTAAAATTCTAAAATTCTAAAATTCTAAAATTCTAAAATTCTAAAATTCTAAAATTCTAAAATTCTAAAATTCTAAAATTCTAAAATTCTAAAATTCTAAAATTCTAAAATTCTAAAATTCTAAAATTCTAAAATTCTAAAATTCTAAAATTCTAAAATTCTAAAATTCTAAAATTCTAAATTCTAAAATTCTAAAATTCTAAAATTCTAAAATTCTAAAATTCTAAAATTCTAAAATTCTAAATTCTAAAATTCTAAAATTCTAAAATTCTAAAATTCTAAAATTCTAAAATTCTAAAATTCTAAAATTCTAAAATTCTAAAATTCTAAAATTCTAAAATTCTAAAATTCTAAAATTCTAAAATTCTAAAATTCTAAAATTCTAAAATTCTAAAATTCTAAAATTCTAAAATTCTAAAATTCTAAAATTCTAAAATTCTAAAATTCTAAAATTCTAAAATTCTAAAATTCTAAAATTCTAAAATTCTAAAATTCTAAAATTCTAAAATTCTAAAATTCTAAAATTCTAAAATTCTAAAATTCTAAAATTCTAAAATTCTAAAATTCTAAAATTCTAAAATTCTAAAATTCTAAAATTCTAAAATTCTAAAATTCTAAAATTCTAAAATTCTAAAATTCTAAAATTCTAAAATTCTAAAATTCTAAAATTCTAAAATTCTAAAATTCTAAAATTCTAAAATTCTAAAATTCTAAAATTCTAAAATTCTAAAATTCTAAAATTCTAAAATTCTAAAATTCTAAAATTCTAAAATTCTAAAATTCTAAAATTCTAAAATTCTAAAATTCTAAAATTCTAAAATTCTAAAATTCTAAAATTCTAAAATTCTAAATTCTAAAATTCTAAAATTCTAAAATTCTAAAATTCTAAAATTCTAAAATTCTAAAATTCTAAAATTCTAAAATTCTAAAATTCTAAAATTCTAAAATTCTAAAATTCTAAAATTCTAAAATTCTAAAATTCTAAAATTCTAAAATTCTAAAATTCTAAAATTCTAAAATTCTAAAATTCTAAAATTCTAAAATTCTAAAATTCTAAAATTCTAAAATTCTAAAATTCTAAAATTCTAAAATTCTAAAATTCTAAAATTCTAAAATTCTAAAATTCTAAAATTCTAAAATTCTAAAATTCTAAAATTCTAAAATTCTAAAATTCTAAAATTCTAAAATTCTAAAATTCTAAAATTCTAAAATTCTAAAATTCTAAAATTCTAAAATTCTAAAATTCTAAAATTCTAAAATTCTAAAATTCTAAAATTCTAAAATTCTAAAATTCTAAAATTCTAAAATTCTAAAATTCTAAAATTCTAAAATTCTAAAATTCTAAAATTCTAAAATTCTAAAATTCTAAAATTCTAAAATTCTAAAATTCTAAAATTCTAAAATTCTAAAATTCTAAAATTCTAAAATTCTAAAATTCTAAAATTCTAAAATTCTAAAATTCTAAAATTCTAAAATTCTAAAATTCTAAAATTCTAAAATTCTAAAATTCTAAAATTCTAAAATTCTAAAATTCTAAAATTCTAAAATTCTAAAATTCTAAAATTCTAAAATTCTAAAATTCTAAAATTCTAAAATTCTAAAATTCTAAAATTCTAAAATTCTAAAATTCTAAAATTCTAAAATTCTAAAATTCTAAAATTCTAAAATTCTAAAATTCTAAAATTCTAAAATTCTAAAATTCTAAAATTCTAAAATTCTAAAATTCTAAAATTCTAAAATTCTAAAATTCTAAAATTCTAAAATTCTAAAATTCTAAAATTCTAAATTCTAAATTCTAAAATTCTAAAATTCTAAAATTCTAAAATTCTAAAATTCTAAAATTCTAAAATTCTAAAATTCTAAAATTCTAAAATTCTAAAATTCTAAAATTCTAAAATTCTAAAATTCTAAAATTCTAAAATTCTAAAATTCTAAAATTCTAAAATTCTAAAATTCTAAAATTCTAAAATTCTAAAATTCTAAAATTCTAAAATTCTAAAATTCTAAAATTCTAAAATTCTAAAATTCTAAAATTCTAAAATTCTAAAATTCTAAAATTCTAAAATTCTAAAATTCTAAAATTCTAAAATTCTAAAATTCTAAAATTCTAAAATTCTAAAATTCTAAAATTCTAAAATTCTAAAATTCTAAAATTCTAAAATTCTAAAATTCTAAAATTCTAAAATTCTAAAATTCTAAAATTCTAAAATTCTAAAATTCTAAAATTCTAAAATTCTAAAATTCTAAAATTCTAAAATTCTAAAATTCTAAAATTCTAAAATTCTAAAATTCTAAAATTCTAAAATTCTAAAATTCTAAAATTCTAAAATTCTAAAATTCTAAAATTCTAAAATTCTAAAATTCTAAAATTCTAAAATTCTAAAATTCTAAAATTCTAAATTCTAAAATTCTAAAATTCTAAAATTCTAAAATTCTAAAATTCTAAAATTCTAAAATTCTAAAATTCTAAAATTCTAAAATTCTAAAATTCTAAAATTCTAAAATTCTAAAATTCTAAAATTCTAAAATTCTAAAATTCTAAAATTCTAAAATTCTAAAATTCTAAAATTCTAAAATTCTAAAATTCTAAAAATTCTAAAATTCTAAAATTCTAAAATTCTAAAATTCTAAAATTCTAAAATTCTAAAATTCTAAAATTCTAAAATTCTAAAATTCTAAAATTCTAAAATTCTAAAATTCTAAAATTCTAAAATTCTAAAATTCTAAAATTCTAAAATTCTAAAATTCTAAAATTCTAAAATTCTAAAATTCTAAAATTCTAAAATTCTAAAATTCTAAAATTCTAAAATTCTAAAATTCTAAAATTCTAAAATTCTAAAATTCTAAAATTCTAAAATTCTAAAATTCTAAAATTCTAAAATTCTAAAATTCTAAAATTCTAAAATTCTAAAATTCTAAAATTCTAAAATTCTAAAATTCTAAAATTCTAAAATTCTAAAATTCTAAAATTCTAAATTCTAAAATTCTAAAATTCTAAAATTCTAAAATTCTAAAATTCTAAAATTCTAAAATTCTAAAATTCTAAAATTCTAAAATTCTAAAATTCTAAAATTCTAAAATTCTAAAATTCTAAAATTCTAAAATTCTAAAATTCTAAAATTCTAAAATTCTAAAATTCTAAAATTCTAAAATTCTAAAATTCTAAAATTCTAAAATTCTAAAATTCTAAAATTCTAAAATTCTAAAATTCTAAAATTCTAAAATTCTAAAATTCTAAAATTCTAAAATTCTAAAATTCTAAAATTCTAAAATTCTAAAATTCTAAAATTCTAAAATTCTAAAATTCTAAAATTCTAAATTCTAAAATTCTAAAATTCTAAAATTCTAAAATTCTAAAATTCTAAAATTCTAAAATTCTAAAATTCTAAAATTCTAAAATTCTAAAATTCTAAAATTCTAAAATTCTAAAATTCTAAAATTCTAAAATTCTAAAATTCTAAAATTCTAAAATTCTAAAATTCTAAAATTCTAAAATTCTAAAATTCTAAAATTCTAAAATTCTAAAATTCTAAAATTCTAAAATTCTAAAATTCTAAAATTCTAAAATTCTAAAATTCTAAAATTCTAAAATTCTAAAATTCTAAAATTCTAAAATTCTAAAATTCTAAAATTCTAAAATTCTAAAATTCTAAAATTCTAAAATTCTAAAATTCTAAAATTCTAAAATTCTAAAATTCTAAAATTCTAAAATTCTAAAATTCTAAAATTCTAAAATTCTAAAATTCTAAAATTCTAAAATTCTAAAATTCTAAAATTCTAAAATTCTAAAATTCTAAAATTCTAAAATTCTAAAATTCTAAAATTCTAAAATTCTAAAATTCTAAAATTCTAAAATTCTAAAATTCTAAAATTCTAAAATTCTAAAATTCTAAAATTCTAAAATTCTAAAATTCTAAAATTCTAAAATTCTAAAATTCTAAAATTCTAAAATTCTAAATTCTAAATTCTAAAATTCTAAAATTCTAAAATTCTAAAATTCTAAAATTCTAAAATTCTAAAATTCTAAAATTCTAAAATTCTAAAATTCTAAAATTCTAAAATTCTAAAATTCTAAAATTCTAAAATTCTAAAATTCTAAAATTATAAAATTCTAAAATTCTAAAATTCTAAAATTCTAAAATTCTAAAATTCTAAAATTCTAAAATTCTAAAATTCTAAAATTCTAAAATTCTAAAATTCTAAATTATTCTAAAATTCTAAAATTCTAAAATTCTAAAATTCTAAAATTCTAAAATTCTAAAATTCTAAAATTCTAAAATTCTAAAATTCTAAAAATCTAAAATTCTAAAATTCTAAAATTCTAAAATTCTAAAATTCTAAAATTCTAAAATTCTAAATTTCTAAAGTCTTAAAATTCTCAAATTCTAAAATTCTAAATTCTAAATTCTAAAATTCTAAAATTCTAAAATTCTAAAATTCTAAAATTCTAAAATTCTAAAATTCTAAAATTCTAAAATTCTAAAATTCTAAAATTCTAAAATTCTAAAATTCTAAAATTCTAAAATTCTAAAATTCTAAAATTCTAAAATTCTAAAATTCTAAAATTCTAAAATTCTAAATTCTAAAATTCTAAAATTCTAAAATTCTAAAATTCTAAAATTCTAAAATTCTAAAATTCTAAAATTCTAAAATTCTAAAATTCTAAAATTCTAAAATTCTAAAATTCTAAAATTCTAAAATTCTAAAATTCTAAAATTCTAAAATTCTAAAATTCTAAAATTCTAAAATTCTAAAATTCTAAAATTCTAAAATTCTAAAATTCTAAAATTCTAAAATTCTAAAATTCTAAAATTCTAAAATTCTAAAATTCTAAAATTCTAAAATTCTAAAATTCTAAAATTCTAAAATTCTAAAATTCTAAAATTCTAAAATTCTAAAATTCTAAAATTCTAAAATTCTAAAATTCTAAAATTCTAAAATTCTAAAATTCTAAAATTCTAAAATTCTAAAATTCTAAAATTCTAAAATTCTAAAATTCTAAAATTCTAAAATTCTAAAATTCTAAAATTCTAAAATTCTAAAATTCTAAAATTCTAAAATTCTAAAATTCTAAAATTCTAAAATTCTAAAATTCTAAAATTCTAAAATTCTAAAATTCTAAAATTCTAAAATTCTAAAATTCTAAAATTCTAAAATTCTAAAATTCTAAAATTCTAAAATTCTAAAATTCTAAAATTCTAAAATTCTAAAATTCTAAAATTCTAAAATTCTAAAATTCTAAAATTCTAAAATTCTAAAATTCTAAAATTCTAAAATTCTAAAATTCTAAAATTCTAAAATTCTAAAATTCTAAAATTCTAAAATTCTAAAATTCTAAAATTCTAAAATTCTAAAATTCTAAAATTCTAAAATTCTAAAATTCTAAAATTCTAAAATTCTAAAATTCTAAAATTCTAAATTCTAAAATTCTAAAATTCTAAAATTCTAAAATTCTAAAATTCTAAAATTCTAAAATTCTAAAATTCTAAAATTCTAAAATTCTAAAATTCTAAAATTCTAAAATTCTAAAATTCTAAAATTCTAAAATTCTAAAATTCTAAAATTCTAAAATTCTAAAATTCTAAAATTCTAAAATTCTAAAATTCTAAAATTCTAAAATTCTAAAATTCTAAAATTCTAAAATTCTAAAATTCTAAAATTCTAAAATTCTAAAATTCTAAAATTCTAAAATTCTAAAATTCTAAAATTCTAAAATTCTAAAATTCTAAAATTCTAAAATTCTAAAATTCTAAAATTCTAAAATTCTAAAATTCTAAAATTCTAAAATTCTAAAATTCTAAAATTCTAAAATTCTAAAATTCTAAAATTCTAAAATTCTAAAATTCTAAAATTCTAAAATTCTAAAATTCTAAAATTCTAAAATTCTAAAATTCTAAAATTCTAAAATTCTAAAATTCTAAAATTCTAAAATTCTAAAATTCTAAAATTCTAAAATTCTAAAATTCTAAAATTCTAAAATTCTAAAATTCTAAAATTCTAAAATTCTAAAATTCTAAAATTCTAAAATTCTAAAATTCTAAAATTCTAAAATTCTAAAATTCTAAAATTCTAAAATTCTAAAATTCTAAAATTCTAAAATTCTAAAATTCTAAAATTCTAAAATTCTAAAATTCTAAAATTCTAAAATTCTAAAATTCTAAAATTCTAAAATTCTAAAATTCTAAAATTCTAAAATTCTAAAATTCTAAAATTCTAAAATTCTAAAATTCTAAAATTCTAAAATTCTAAAATTCTAAAATTCTAAAATTCTAAAATTCTAAAATTCTAAAATTCTAAAATTCTAAAATTCTAAAATTCTAAAATTCTAAAATTCTAAAATTCTAAAATTCTAAAATTCTAAAATTCTAAAATTCTAAAATTCTAAAATTCTAAAATTCTAAAATTCTAAAATTCTAAAATTCTAAAATTCTAAAATTCTAAAATTCTAAAATTCTAAAATTCTAAAATTCTAAAATTCTAAAATTCTAAAATTCTAAAATTCTAAAATTCTAAAATTCTAAAATTCTAAAATTCTAAAATTCTAAAATTCTAAAATTCTAAAATTCTAAAATTCTAAAATTCTAAAATTCTAAAATTCTAAAATTCTAAAATTCTAAAATTCTAAAATTCTAAAATTCTAAAATTCTAAAATTCTAAAATTCTAAAATTCTAAAATTCTAAAATTCTAAAATTCTAAAATTCTAAAATTCTAAAATTCTAAAATTCTAAAATTCTAAAATTCTAAAATTCTAAAATTCTAAAATTCTAAAATTCTAAAATTCTAAAATTCTAAAATTCTAAAATTCTAAAATTCTAAAATTCTAAAATTCTAAAATTCTAAAATTCTAAAATTCTAAAATTCTAAAATTCTAAAATTCTAAAATTCTAAAATTCTTAAATTCCAAAATTCTAAAATTCTAAAATTCTAAAATTCTAAAATTCTAAAATTCTAAAATTCTAAAATTCTAAAATTCTAAATTCTAAAATTCTAAAATTCTAAAATTCTAAAATTCTAAAATTCTAAAATTCTAAAATTCTAAAATTCTAAAATTCTAAAATTCTAAAATTCTAAAATTCTAAAATTCTAAAATTCTAAAATTCTAAAATTCTAAAATTCTAAAATTCTAAAATTCTAAAATTCTAAAATTCTAAAATTCTAAAATTCTAAAATTCTAAAATTCTAAAATTCTAAAATTCTAAAATTCTAAAATTCTAAAATTCTAAAATTCTAAAATTCTAAAATTCTAAAATTCTAAAATTCTAAAATTCTAAAATTCTAAAATTCTAAAATTCTAAAATTCTAAAATTCTAAAATTCTAAAATTCTAAAATTCTAAAATTCTAAAATTCTAAAATTCTAAAATTCTAAAATTCTAAAATTCTAAAATTCTAAAATTCTAAAATTCTAAAATTCTAAAATTCTAAAATTCTAAAATTCTAAAATTCTAAAAATTCTAAAATTCTAAAATTCTAAAATTCTAAAATTCTAAAATTCTAAAATTCTAAAATTCTAAAATTCTAAAATTCTAAAATTCTAAAATTCTAAAATTCTAAAATTCTAAAATTCTAAAATTCTAAAATTCTAAAATTCTAAAATTCTAAATTCTAAAATTCTAAAATTCTAAAATTCTAAAATTCTAAAATTCTAAAATTCTAAAATTCTAAAATTCTAAAATTCTAAAATTCTAAAATTCTAAAATTCTAAAATTCTAAAATTCTAAAATTCTAAAATTCTAAAATTCTAAAATTCTAAAATTCTAAAATTCTAAAATTCTAAAATTCTAAAATTCTAAAATTCTAAAATTCTAAAATTCTAAAATTCTAAAATTCTAAAATTCTAAAATTCTAAAATTCTAAAATTCTAAAATTCTAAAATTCTAAAATTCTAAAATTCTAAAATTCTAAAATTCTAAAATTCTAAAATTCTAAAATTCTAAAATTCTAAAATTCTAAAATTCTAAAATTCTAAAATTCTAAAATTCTAAAATTCTAAAATTCTAAAATTCTAAAATTCTAAAATTCTAAAATTCTAAAATTCTAAAATTCTAAAATTCTAAAATTCTAAAATTCTAAAATTCTAAAATTCTAAAATTCTAAAATTCTAAAATTCTAAAATTCTAAATTCTAAAATTCTAAAATTCTAAAATTCTAAAATTCTAAAATTCTAAAATTCTAAAATTCTAAAATTCTAAAATTCTAAAATTCTAAAATTCTAAAATTCTAAAATTCTAAAATTCTAAAATTCTAAAATTCTAAAATTCTAAAATTCTAAATTCTAAAATTCTAAAATTCTAAAATTCTAAAATTCTAAAATTCTAAAATTCTAAAATTCTAAAATTCTAAAATTCTAAAATTCTAAAATTCTAAAATTCTAAAATTCTAAAATTCTAAAATTCTAAAATTCTAAAATTCTAAAATTCTAAAATTCTAAAATTCTAAAATTCTAAAATTCTAAAATTCTAAAATTCTAAAATTCTAAAATTCTAAAATTCTAAAATTCTAAAATTCTAAAATTCTAAAATTCTAAAATTCTAAAATTCTAAAATTCTAAAATTCTAAAATTCTAAAATTCTAAAATTCTAAAATTCTAAAATTCTAAAATTCTAAAATTCTAAAATTCTAAAATTCTAAAATTCTAAAATTCTAAAATTCTAAAATTCTAAAATTCTAAAATTCTAAAATTCTAAAATTCTAAAATTCTAAAATTCTAAAATTCTAAAATTCTAAAATTCTAAAATTCTAAAATTCTAAAATTCTAAAATTCTAAAATTCTAAAATTCTAAAATTCTAAAATTCTAAAATTCTAAAATTCTAAAATTCTAAAATTCTAAAATTCTAAAATTCTAAAATTCTAAAATTCTAAAATTCTAAAATTCTAAAATTCTAAAATTCTAAAATTCTAAAATTCTAAAATTCTAAAATTCTAAAATTCTAAAATTCTAAAATTCTAAAATTCTAAAATTCTAAAATTCTAAAATTCTAAAATTCTAAAATTCTAAAATTCTAAAATTCTAAAATTCTAAAATTCTAAAATTCTAAAATTCTAAAATTCTAAAATTCTAAAATTCTAAAATTCTAAAATTCTAAAATTCTAAAATTCTAAAATTCTTAAATTCTTAAATTCTTAAATTCTTAAATTCTTAAATTCTTAAATTCTTAAATTCTTAAATTCTTAAATTCTTAAATTCTTAAATTCTTAAATTCTTAAATTCTTAAATTCTTAAATTCTTAAATTCTTAAATTCTTAAATTCTTAAATTCTTAAATTCTTAAATTCTTAAATTCTTAAATTCTTAAATTCTTAAATTCTTAAATTCTTAAATTCTTAAATTCTTAAATTCTTAAATTCTTAAATTCTTAAATTCTTAAATTCTTAAATTCTTAAATTCTTAAATTCTTAAATTCTTAAATTCTTAAATTCTTAAATTCCTAAATTCTTAATTTTTTTAAATTTCTGATTTTTTTTTAATTTCTTTATTCTTAAATTTTTATTCTAGATTTTTTAATTTTGGAAGAAATAAAATTTTTGATTGTTATAATTTCAAAGTTTTCGTAAATTTGTATGTACGAATTTCTATATTTCCGATTTTTAAAACTTTTGGAATTTCGACTTGTACATTCGTTTCGAATTTTAACATTTTTGATCTATGGAATGTATATAAAAACGTAAAAAATTAAAATTATTATTCAAGTCTGCATATTTTTTATTTTGATTTTCCAAATTTCAGATTTTTGTTGAAATTTTCTTTATTATTTAAAAAAAAAGTTTTTTGAAATTTCTCAAATGTTTGTTTTTTTCGCATTTTTGAATTTGTTGTTTGGTTGGATTTCAAAATTTCAGATTATTATTGTAGTTTCAGTAAGAACATAGATATTTGTATGATTATTGTCAAGTTTAATTTCACTCTGATTTACTTTATTTTGGTCCCGCGAGTGTGGATAAATCGGACAGTGCAGGGGACTTACTTAATCCAGAGGTAGCTGGTTGGTACTAGCAATAAATTGTTGGTGACACGATGGCCGACATCTACCTATAAAGACAACTTCTTTTTTTACTCCATTTCGACCGACAAACTAAATCTGTCCTTTTAGTTTCAATATTCTGCTTTTTGAGATTCGGCGGGAATTTTAAATATTATTATCTCCAATACAAAATTATTAAAACGTTTGTAATTATCAGTCGTATTCAAAAAGAAAAAATTCAATTCTTTGATTTTTTCATCAAAACATATTACAAACAAGCACCGCGCGAAGAAACGTCAAACGCAATCTTTCCGTTTCTGTTACTTTTCAGCTGCGTACCGCTTAAGAAAAATCTTTTCGTGACCCTTTCCTTGACCGTTTCTTGGGCGTTTTTTTTGTATGGAGTTTTGCGTTCCTTCCCATCTGCGTATCAGCCTTAACATACTGTACTTTGTGTAAGGTCCTCTGTTTGAGGAAACCATGCCATCTGTTACAGAGAAAAGTACGCTAGAAACATTACAGACTTTGAGCAACAGTATACAGCAGTTTACAGAATTTCGGTGTTTTTGACTGTCAATTCAACCTTAGCAGTTTACAACACACGTGTGCTTTATCGGTGCTTTAGGAGTAAATCAGACATAAATGTAATCTAATAAGAAGTTAAAATGGAAAACTACTGAGTCGCAAAACGGCCGGTTTCGTTTGACTTTGGCCAAATCACTGTGGGAGGAGAGCAGCCTTTTTTCTTCAATTGTTCATCAACTAACAAGTATGTTCAAATGATAGGAAAACTAAAAGAACAGAAAATATGAACACAGCTCTGCACCTTTCACCTTTCACTACAGACCTCGAATCTGATCATCCAGTGCATCTTGAAGCAATGGACATTATGCGGGAGTGTACTGCAAACTACCTGTTCCGGTACAGTTTTAAGTACGAGGAGTTCATCCTAGCCGAATCCGGGGGAATCGATCGACAACGGCCGTCAGAGGATCGGATCGTGGAAAAGATCCAACAACTCAAGGATGGAAGTAGAGGTGGTGGATGGGACGTTCTGGCAGTGTTGAGCGACATTCTAGGCATCAAGTTTATTATTGTCTCGAATCAACAAGAAGATATTCTCATCTACGAGAGCACTGCTGGTATCTCCACACAGGAAGTCTACCTCTACTTCAACGGCCCCGACTCCTACTACAGTATTGTTGGTGTTAGTGACTGGAACCGAGATACCGATCCGCGACGAAGCGATGCAACGACAACGAGGACAGCAGCTGAGAACAGCAACGAGTCACTCGGCCCGAAGGCGACGGCAAACCAGCTGCCGTATTGTTCAGCGGTTCCATTGACCATATCTGAAAACAGCGCTGCTGGCAGAGTGGACATTCCAAACACGGCCGATACCAACAAGTCAAGTCAAGGCTCTTTGGACAGGTTGGACGTGGGGAAGGAATTAAGCTGTAACGAAGTACACAACGACAAGGAGATCATCAATTCGGAAGCTTATTACCAAGTATTCACCAGCAATTATGATCACTTGAAAATACTGCGAATTCCTCCGGACGGCAATTGCCTTTTCGGTTCGATTGTCCATCAGTTGGAGAACTTGGACATCCGGAGTTCAGGACACAAAAAGTCCGTAGCAGATCTCAGTGTGTCAACTTCTTGGAGCAACACTGGACGCGGTACGAAAACTCGATTATTTCGGAAGCAGTTAATCGTCAGGAACAGTGGCCGGCGGACGAGTTTAAGGAGGCCTTCATCGAAAAGCAAATTGAAGCACTCCGGAAGGACCGCACTTGGGGAGGATCGGAAATTTTGGCTGCAGCCTCGGATATGCTCGAAAAAAGATCAAAGTCTTCACAAAACGTTTACCACCTATAACTTTCGGGGAGGTTGGGGGGTACCCCGGGCGCACCTTGAGAATCTTTTTTAATGGCACTAACCATTACGATAGCGTCGTATCTGCGTCGGTAGCGGAGGATTCCTCAAGACTCAGCAGCAAAGCCGGGGAGATGTCAGCGACCTGTAGGGACCGCAGGATGGAGGCTGTTACAGATGGCTTGAAGCAACAAAGGCCTGGTTCTCGGGACGCTGTCACAGGTAGGCCAAGTCCTATCGGCAGCACGACGGTGGTGGATTCAGCTAGGTAGCTCAATTTGTGCCCAGGACGCTGAAGATGAGTTCTAACCAAAGTTTGCTTTCTGTCAGACCCAGCATCAAAGGTGGTGAGGCATCTGCGACCTGTAGGGACCACGCGATGGAAGTTGTTACAGCAGTCTCGGAGCAACAACGGTCCGCTGAACTGTCGAAGGAGGGAGAAATTACAGGCTCTCTGATTAGAAGCGTTGAGGTGTCTGGTTCTCGAGAGGTTGTCACAGGTAGGCCGAGGTCTGCCGAGTGGTCGTCAGTGGTTGACCCATCAAGGTAGCTCATCATGGAATTCCTCGGACTTTGAAAATGGTTTCTAACAACTGTTTGCTTTCTGTCAGACGCATCATCAAAGGTGGTTAGGCGTCTGCGACCTGCAGGGATCGCGGGACGGGTGTTGTTACAGCCGGCTCGGATCAACAAAAGTACGCTGAGTGGTCAAAGAATGGAGTTATCACAGGTCCTCCGCTTAAGGCTGTGGAGGTCGTCGCAACAACATTTCCCCGAATGCCACATCTCCGAAAAGACACTTTCCCGAAATGTCATTTACCCGAAAATCATTTCCCCGAATGGCCACATCCCCGAATGGCGACATCCCCTAAAATCCATTTTCCCGAATGGCCACTTCCCCTAATTTTCCACATCCCCGAAAATCATTTTCCCGAATGACCATATCCCCGAACGGCCATTTCCCCGAACGCCACTTCCCCGAACCCGGTCAGGCGGGTATGCCCGTTGCCCATACCCGCCTGACCGGGTTCGGGGAAGTGGCGATCAATGAATCAATCATGTCCACAATTGAACGTTCAAAAAATTCCTAGATTTTTACCAGCGTTTTATTCCAGCTCCAGCAGTTTTGAATATGTATTAAGTCTGTGGAATTGGGTACTAAAGCCCTATGTAAATTTTTATGTACAACGGTAAAAAACACGATTAAAAACCATTTCTGATCACTTTTTTTCATTTTAATGCAAATTTTTTTTTTGACGAGACAACATTTTTTAGATGGATCAACTATGGTCCCCTTGGAACGAGCTGTCAAGTAGGAGCTTTTCTGTCAAGAAGGACCGCGAAGTTAATTTTTCAAAATTGATTTAAAAATCCATTTTAAACTCTTTGTGTTCGTACAAAGGGTTATTGTACTCAGAAAAATAAGCTTTATCGCTGTAAATAATAATATCAGCAATCTAAGCTTCATTTTAGGACCCAATTAAAGGATTCGAATTCAGGATTCTGAGATTTAGTTACTCCAACTGCCTTTCAAAAAGAACTGTCTCCGCCGAATCCAACAAAAACTCCGAATATGACAAATGATGTAGAGAAGGAGAACATCTTGAGCAGAGTACATATGGGAGCGTTCTTTTATTACGTAACGCAGTTAGGGGGGGGGGGAGAGGGGGTGTCAGTGTATGTTACGAAATGTTGTCCGCCTTGTGGGCAGATATTGGGATTAGTTCACCTCGACCGTCCTAGCGACTATCTTTTGTGATTCCCTGTTATACTCTTAAGGCTGCAATTTTGCTCGAATACAGTCGAATTACAGTCTTTTTTTCCAATGCACATATACACTGGTAGAGTGCGCCTGAACGCAGTGCGTTGAAGCGTGGTTGTGCGAAAGGAAGAATTCTCCTCTCGTGTTTTTTGAGTCCGAACACTCATCGTATCTGTTAGCGCATCTTCGGCAAGTTGACCAGTCAAGCATCTTCCGAGGTGCACACATCAGCCGAAGCTAAGTAGTAGTAGTTGACCTAGCGAAGGAGAAATGAGCAACTTTTGAAGAACTGTTATGGCTCGCAGGCTGTTGATGTCCAACTTCAAATGATGAGGACGGACGGGGACTGGAGCGGTCCCTGTTGGCTATTTTTAGATCTCTCCCTTTGTCATCAGTTTTGTCGGCTCTCTCGTATTGACCCGACTGTCATCAGTTGGCATTGGAGCTCTTCGCCGAGTAGTCCATTTTTGACTAACTCGAGGTTTCTCCAAAGCGCAGACAGCAGGGAAAGAAAAACCTGTACTGATTTTGCGGGATGACCAAAGCTCCAAAGCTGCCACCCGAGGATTGAACCTCTGACCTTCCGCTTGTTAGGCGGATCCCGTAACCACTCGATCACGGGAGGTTGGCCGAAATGTTACGAAAATAGGGGAGGGGGAGGGGGGGAGTGCTGAAAAATTCTGCTATGTAACGCAAAATTGTCATATAAGAATTCTTAAAAATGCAAAAAGACCTTGCATTACACGTTACAGGGGGAGGGGGGGGGGGTTAGGGGTGTCGCTCATCTGTTACGATTTGTTACGAAGGGGAGGGGGGGGGGTCAAAAATCCCAAATTTTGCGTTACGTAATAAAAGAACGCTCCCTTATTTCTAATGAACAAATCTAAATAGCTGCGTGCCGCTTAATTCATTTGCCTATTTTTCTCATTTCATCGCAGTCGAGCTAACTTGTCGTACGTCGATTTTGGGCCAAATTGAATTAAGAAAGCCATTTTGTGCAGCTCACAATGCCCAAAACTCGATTTCAATTCTGAGATATTCAATAAATACCGAAAATTTTTGTCTCGTGCTAACTCGACACACTCTGAAAATTGCTGTAAGTGAGACAACTGGCCAAAGAGATTTCAGATCAGAACGCGTTTGACACACGTACATGCCCGACTACCGTAAACGATTGTAATTATAACTCGGGACCTCAGCAACCAAATTCAAACAAATTTCAGGACAATGCACAGAATGGTCAACAAAATAAAACGTGATTGTTATTGTTTACATTGCGTGC
Source organism: Culex pipiens pallens (assembly GCF_016801865.2). NCBI lineage: Eukaryota > Metazoa > Arthropoda > Insecta > Diptera > Culicidae > Culex > Culex pipiens. The sequence goes on along the minus strand of NC_068937.1, from coordinate 79,100,006 downwards.
TCTATTTTTCGTTTATTCAGGGTCAAACACAAACACGCATTTTTCTCGGAACGTCAAAAAGCGACAAACGACAAGATAGCACGACAGCGTCGGTTTGATACATTGATCATTTCGCTTTTTTTTTTGCATTTAGTTGAAAATCGAAATACAGTCCAGGAACTTGGTACTCGCGACACTTTTGGAGGATTTGTCGCACAGTGAAGATTTGGTCGGTTGTTGATCTCCCCATGACGAATCCGGCTTGATAACTTCCAACAAAACCTTCCGCTATTGGCGATAGGCGGCTGAAGAGGATCTGGGAGAACACTTTGTAGGCCGCGTTGAGGACTGTGATGGCACGGTAGTTCTCACAATCTAACTTGTCCCCCTTCTTGTAGATCGGGCATATTACTCCCACTTTCCACTCCTCCGGTAGCTGTTCTGACTCCCAGATCCTGACTATAAGCCGGTGCAAACAGGACGCCAGCTTCTCCGGGCCCATCTTGATGAGTTCAGCACCGATACCATCCTTACCCGCTGCTTTGTTGTTCTTCAGCTTCTTGATGGCATCCTTAACTTCCCTCATCGTGGGAACTGGCTCTTCTCTTTCTCCTGCTGTACCGATGAAGTCCTCTCTCCTGCCGCCTTGAGCCCCTGCCTCTGCTTCTGCGCCATTCAGGTGTTCATCGAAGTGCTGCTTCCACCTGTCGATCACCTCACGCTCGTTCGTCAAGATAGCTCCATTTTTATCCCGGCACATTTCGACTCGCGGCGTGAAGCCGTTGCGGGATCCGTTGAGCTTCTTGTAGAACTTGCGCGTTTCGTTCGAGCGATGCAGCTGCTCCATGTCCTCAAACTCCAACTCTTCCTGGTGGCGCACTTTTGCCCGGAAGAGCTGGTGCTGCTGCCTTCGCTTCTGTCCATACGCCTCTTCGTAATCACGGAGATTGTACTGCAGCATTGACCTCCGTGCTGCATTCTTCTCCTCCAAAATCGCTCGACACTCCTCGTCGAACCAATCGTTCCGTCGTCCTCGTTCCACAAATCCGATGGTGCTTTCTGCTGCGTTGGTGATGGCTGCCTTGACGCTCCTCCAGCAGTCCTCGAGGGGAGCTTCCAACAGCTCACCCTCCCCTGGCAACGCAGCCTCCAGCGAATGCGCGTACCGGGATGCGACTTCCGGTAACTTAAGCCGCTCCAGATCCAACCGCGGAGGGCGGCGGTACCGAACGCTTTTCGCCAGGGAAAGTCGTTGGCGCATTTTCACCATCACCAGATAGTGGTCCGAGTCGACGTTGGCGCCGCGATAGGTCCTGACGTCGATGATGTCGGAAAAGTGTCTACCGTCGATTACAACGTGGTCGATCTGTGATTCCGTTCCTTGCGGTGATCTCCAGGTGTACTTGTCTCGGAGGTTGTGCTGGAAGCAGGTGCTTCATACGGCCATGTTTTTGGAGGTGGCGAAGTCGATCAGTCGCAGGCCGTTTTCGTTCGTGCGTACGTGGGCGCTGAACTTTCCTATCACCGGTCTGAATTCCTCCTCCTGGCCAACCTGAGCGTTAAAATCTCCAATAACGATTTTGACGTCATGTTTTGGGCAGCTATTGTACGTCCAGTTCAGCTGCTCGTAGAATGCGTCCTTGTCGTCATCTTCGCTTCCTGAGTGCGGGCTGTGCACGTTTATGATGCTGATGTTGAAGAAATGGCCCTTAACCCTCAACACGCACATTAGGGTGGTCCAAATCCGGACTTTTTTGGGGCTACCCCCTGAAATCAAAGATTGACCCATCACTAGGCTAAATTCCAAATTTGAGCTCATTCTGACCACGGGAACCCCTCCCTCCAATCGTTTAAAGTTTGTATGGGAAAAATCGTCAAAATGTATGGAGAAAAGCAACTGTTTTACTTTTTTACCTGTGGAAGGCGCCATAATTATCCGATTCTTACCATTTCTCAAAAGTAGATCCTTCATTAAATTTAGAACAACTTTCCCGAAGACACCATATTTTTAGGATTTTTTCCCGCGAAGTTATTAGCGCCCAAAACTGACCCTTTTTGCGCGGCCAGCTGTAAGGGGCTATCTAACAACGATGTTTATTTCCAATTCGTACACGCACGTGCTCTCTCTCAGGTTCAAACTCTCTCACGAGCTTGCTCGCCTGCCTGCCTGCCTGTTTGTCTACAAGCGCGAGTTGTTTCTCTGCTTGGACTTTTGTCGTCGTCGTCGTTTTCGTTTGCCGTCCGCTGCGCTGTGTTCCTGCATGTTTATTAAAATTTTGAACTAAAATACCAGGTTTGTTTTGAGATATAAAATTTAATGTAATATGTGATCAACAATAGATATCATATTATAAGAGCGTGTGAGAGAGAATACAAATTTGATGAATTAGTTCATCCATGAATCGCATACTCAGAGGGCCTTTCTTCAGGCAATCGTTATTCGCTCGAAGTGATTTTTTTCAACCTTGGTTCTGATCCAAACCTAATTGCAAACGTTTTGGATTTTAATTTATCTGCTTTTGTTACAAGAAATACCATGCAGTTTTATTAGATAAAAAAATAAGGAATTTTCTTTAGATTTTTTAAAAACTGAATCCAAATGAGTACCTTAAAGGAAGGCCGCAACTGAGCAGTTCTCTACGGAATCGGTATTTTTTCTTTAATTTTAATTTTTGTATTTTTTAATCCGGCTGAAACTTTTTTGGTGCCTTCGGTATGCCCAAAAAAAGCCATTTTGCATCATTAGTTTGTCCATATAATTTTCCATACAAATTTGGCAGCTGTCCATACAAAAATGATATGTGAAAATTCAAAAACCTGTATCTTTTGAAGGAATTTTTTGATCGATTTGGTGTCTTCGGCAAAGTTGTAGGTATGGATATGGACTACACTGAAAAAAAATGATACACGGTAAAAAAAAATTTGGTGATTTTTAATTTAACTTTTTGTCACTAAAACTTGATTTGCAAAAAACACTATTTTTAATTTTTTTTATTTTTTGATATGTTTTAGAGGACATAAAATGCCAACTTTTCAGAAATTTCCAGAATGGGCAAAAAATCTTTGACCGAGTTATGATTTTTTGAATCAATACAGATTTTTTCAAAAAATCGAAATATTAGTCGCAAAAATTTTTCAACTTCATTTTTCGATGTAAAATCGAATTTGAGCATGAGCATGAGCATGAGCATGGTTGACTGCCAATGAGCTGCTACTCCGTTATTGACAGATCAGCTGAAGTTAAACAATGAATCAAAAATGATTAGTGGGAGCCAACCATCCGTTCACTGTTTAACCTCTGAAGATCCCTGCTTTATTAGTCAATACCGGCGCCCTCCCAAGAAGCCTGCAGTTCAACGAAAGGGAGGAATGTTAGTCCGATAGTTGAAGTTGCAGACTCATCAAGCACACAGTTTTTCGCTATATACTTGTTGATACCGCTTGAGACCGTTGAATCCACAGCATCTCCTTCAAGCATCACGTGATTAATATTTTTTTGGGTTAGTAGGATAAGGTATTGGCTTTTCGATGCCTCCCGAGCTACGATGCTATGGGGAGGACTTTCATAACAGACCCGTCGGCGAGCCTTCCGAGCAACGATGCTATGGGAAGGTCTTTCTGGTTAACACACAAAATCACTCACTCACAATTATTTCACTCCACTATTAATTATTCCAAAATGTCAGTGCGTCTTTCAATCATTATATAGAAATGGCCTTTTCACCATAAAAAATAAAACCTTAATCGAAAAAAAATTATACACAATTTACCCGACGCCGTGCCTTCCGATCAACGATGATATAGGAAGGGCTTTGAAAATCACAAAACAATTAATTAAGATCACAAAAAAACACCAATCACTCAACGAAAATTACGCTCAAGACACAAATAATTCCTAACTGAATGCTATTATTATTCGATTACCACAATCACTCACCCCAAACGAATAAAGACACAAAAGCACACAAAAAAAAATTAACCTGCATAATCACGACTTCGCGTCCCCACTTCCAGCGCACCAATGATGCTATTATTCGATTACCACAATCACTCACCCCAAACGAATAAAGACACAAAAGCACACCAAAAAAATTAACCTGCATAATAACGACTTCGCGTCCCCACTTCCAGCGCACCAATGATGCTATTATTCGATTACCACAATCACTCACCCCAAACGAATAAAGACACAAAAGCACACCAAAAAAATTAACCTGCATAATAACGACTTCGCGTCCCCACTTCCAGCGCACCAATGATGCTATTATTCGATTACCACAATCACTCACCCCAAACGAATAAAGACACAAAAGCACACCAAAAAAATTAACCTGCATAATCACGACTTCGCGTCCCCACTTCCAGCGCACCAATGATGCTATTATTCGATTACCACAATCACTCACCCCAAACGAATAAAGACACAAAAGCACACCAAAAAAATTAACCTGCATAATAACGACTTCGCGTCCCCACTTCCAGCGCACCAATGATGCTATTATTCGATTACCACAATCACTCACCCCAAACGAATAAAGACACAAAAGCACACCAAAAAAATTAACCTGCATAATAACGACTTCGCGTCCCCACTTCCAGCGCACCAATGATGCTATTATTCGATTACCACAATCACTCACCCCAAACGAATAAAGACACAAAAGCACACCAAAAAAATTAACCTGCATAATCACGACTTCGCGTCCCCACTTCCAGCGCACCAATGATGCTATTATTCGATTACCACAATCACTCACCCCAAACGAATAAAGACACAAAAGCACACCAAAAAAATTAACCTGCATAATAACGACTTCGCGTCCCCACTTCCAGCGCACCAATGATGCTATTATTCGATTACCACAATCACTCACCCCAAACGAATAAAGACACAAAAGCACACCAAAAAAAATTAACCTGCATAATAACGACTTCGCGTCCCCACTTCCAGCGCACCAATGATGCTATTATTCGATTACCACAATCACTCACCCCAAACGAATAAAGACACAAAAGCACACCAAAAAAAATTAACCTGCATAATCACGACTTCGCGTCCCCACTTCCAGCGCACCAATGATGCTATTATTCGATTACCACAATCACTCACCCCAAACGAATAAAGACACAAAAGCACACCAAAAAAATTAACCTGCATAATAACGACTTCGCGTCCCCACTTCCAGCGCACCAATGATGCTATTATTCGATTACCACAATCACTCACCCCAAACGAATAAAGACACAAAAGCACACCAAAAAAATTAACCTGCATAATAACGACTTCGCGTCCCCACTTCCAGCGCACCAATGATGCTATTATTCGATTACCACAATCACTCACCCCAAACGAATAAAGACACAAAAGCACACCAAAAAAATTAACCTGCATAATCACGACTTCGCGTCCCCACTTCCAGCGCACCAATGATGCTATTATTCGATTACCACAATCACTCACCCCAAACGAATAAAGACACAAAAGCACACCAAAAAAATTAACCTGCATAATAACGACTTCGCGTCCCCACTTCCAGCGCACCAATGATGCTATTATTCGATTACCACAATCACTCACCCCAAACGAATAAAGACACAAAAGCACACCAAAAAAATTAACCTGCATAATCACGACTTCGCGTCCCCACTTCCAGCGCACCAATGATGCTATTATTCGATTACCACAATCACTCACCCCAAACGAATAAAGACACAAAAGCACACCAAAAAAATTAACCTGCATAATAACGACTTCGCGTCCCCACTTCCAGCGCACCAATGATGCTATTATTCGATTACCACAATCACTCACCCCAAACGAATAAAGACACAAAAGCACACCAAAAAAATTAACCTGCATAATAACGACTTCGCGTCCCCACTTCCAGCGCACCAATGATGCTATTATTCGATTACCACAATCACTCACCCCAAACGAATAAAGACACAAAAGCACACCAAAAAAATTAACCTGCATAATCACGACTTCGCGTCCCCACTTCCAGCGCACCAATGATGCTATTATTCGATTACCACAATCACTCACCCCAAACGAATAAAGACACAAAAGCACACCAAAAAAATTAACCTGCATAATAACGACTTCGCGTCCCCACTTCCAGCGCACCAATGATGCTATTATTCGATTACCACAATCACTCACCCCAAACGAATAAAGACACAAAAGCACACCAAAAAAATTAACCTGCATAATAACGACTTCGCGTCCCCACTTCCAGCGCACCAATGATGCTATTATTCGATTACCACAATCACTCACCCCAAACGAATAAAGACACAAAAGCACACCAAAAAAATTAACCTGCATAATCACGACTTCGCGTCCCCACTTCCAGCGCACCAATGATGCTATTATTCGATTACCACAATCACTCACCCCAAACGAATAAAGACACAAAAGCACACCAAAAAAATTAACCTGCATAATAACGACTTCGCGTCCCCACTTCCAGCGCACCAATGATGCTATTATTCGATTACCACAATCACTCACCCCAAACGAATAAAGACACAAAAGCACACCAAAAAAATTAACCTGCATAATAACGACTTCGCGTCCCCACTTCCAGCGCACCAATGATGCTATTATTCGATTACCACAATCACTCACCCCAAACGAATATAGACACAAAAGCACACCAAAAAAAAATAACCTGCATAATCACGACTTCGCGTCCCCACTTCCAGCGCACCAATGATGCTATTATTCGATTACCACAATCACTCACCCCAAACGAATAAAGACACAAAAGCACACCAAAAAAATTAACCTGCATAATAACGACTTCGCGTCCCCACTTCCAGCGCACCAATGTTGCTATTATTCGATTACCACAATCACTCACCCCAAACGAATAAAGACACAAAAGCACACCAAAAAAAAAATAACCTGCATAATCACGACTTCGCGTCCCCACTTCCAGCGCACCAATGATGCTATTATTCGATTACCACAATCACTCACCCCAAACGAATAAAGACACAAAAGCACACCAAAAAAATTAACCTGCATAATAACGACTTCGCGTCCCCACTTCCAGCGCACCAATGATGCTATTATTCGATTACCACAATCACTCACCCCAAACGAATAAAGACACAAAAGCACACCAAAAAAAATTAACCTGCATAATCACGACTTCGCGTCCCCACTTCCAGCGCACCAATGATGCTATTATTCGATTACCACAATCACTCACCCCAAACGAATAAAGACACAAAAGCACACCAAAAAAAAAATAACCTGCATAATCACGACTTCGCGTCCCCACTTCCAGCGCACCAATGATGCTATTATTCGATTACCACAATCACTCACCCCAAACGAATAAAGACACAAAAGCACACCAAAAAAATTAACCTGCATAATAACGACTTCGCGTCCCCACTTCCAGCGCACCAATGATGCTATTATTCGATTACCACAATCACTCACCCCAAACGAATAAAGACACAAAAGCACACCAAAAAAATTAACCTGCATAATAACGACTTCGCGTCCCCACTTCCAGCGCACCAATGATGCTATTATTCGATTACCACAATCACTCACCCCAAACGAATAAAGACACAAAAGCACACCAAAAAAAAATTAACCTGCATAATCACGACTTCGCGTCCCCACTTCCAGCACACCAATCTTTTTCGATGTAAAATCGAATTTGCAATCAAAAAGTACTTTAGTGATTTTTTGATAAAGTGCACCGTTTTCAAGTTATAACCAATTTTAGGTAACTTTTTTGAGAATAGTCGCAGTTTTTCATTTTTTTAAATTAGTGCCCATGTATGCCCATCTTTGAAAAAAATATTTTTGAAAAGCTGAGAAAATTCTCTATATTTTGCTTTATTGAACTTTGTCGATACGACCCATAGTTGCTGAGATATTGCCATACAAAGGTTAAAAAACAGGAAAATTGATGTTTTCTAAGTGAGCAACTCTCTACGAAATCGGCCGATTTCGACCATTTTTATTTTTTGTATTTTTTGTAATATTGAATGTTTGGCCCGTTTGAAATGTTAGTCTTGATTTTAAAATTTTGAAAATATTTTTTTCGAAAAGATCGAAAAATTTCACGAATGTTTCATGTTTTAAAATTGTAAATCGGACCTATAGTTGCTGAGATATCGACATTAGAAAATGGTGGGTTATTTGGGTGAGACTTAGAAAACATCAATTTTCCTGTTTTTTAACCTTTGCATGGCAATATCTCAGCAACTATGGGTCGTATCGACAAAGTTCAATAAAGCAAAATATAGAGAATTTTCTCAGCTTTTCAAAAATATTTTTTTCAAAGATGGGCAAACATGGGCACTAATTTTAAAAAATGAAAAACTGCGACTATTTTCAAAAAAAGTTACCTAAAATTGGTTATAACTTGAAAATGGTGCACTTTATCAAAAATTCACTAAAGTACTTTTTGATTGCAAATTCGATTTTACATCGAAAAATGAAGTTGTAAAATTTTTGCGACCAATATTTCGATTTTTTGAAAAAATCTGTATTGATTCAAAAAATCATAACTCGGTCAAAGATTTTTTGCCCATTCTGGAAATTTCTGAAAAGTTGGCATTTTATGTCCTCTAAAACATATCAAAAAATAAAAAAAAAATAAAAATAGTGTTTTTTTGCAAATCAAGTTTTAGTGACAAAAAGTTAAATTAAAAATCACCAAATTTTTTTTTTACCGTGTATCATTTTTTTTCAGTGTAGTCCATATCCATACCTACAACTTTGCCGAAGACACCAAATCGATCAAAAAATTCCTTCAAAAGATACAGATTTTTGAATTTTCACATATCATTTTTGTATGGACAGCTGCCAAATTTGTATGGAAAATTATATGGACAAACTAATGATGCAAAATGGCTTTTTTGGGCATACCGAAGGCACCAAAAAAGTTTCAGCCGGATTAAAAAATACAGAAAAAATCGAATGACCGAAATCTCAGAGAATTGCTCAACTGCAAGATCTGTAGGTAGTTAACGATTGTGCAGAAAGAGATGTTTCCTGAATCGAAAAATTTACAGGTAAACTGACAAAAAATGGTAAACAGTTGCAATATTTGTTGCAGGTGGTCTAATACACAGAAATAAATTTCCAGGAAGAATAAAAAAATAATTTTAGAGAGTATGAATGAAAATTTGCAGCAATAATTGTAAAATTGCCTTGATTTGTTCTGATTTGTACTAAAGTATTTTTTTGTTAAAGCAAACTACTTAAACGAACAACATTTGTATTACCTGAAGATTTTTTTTTAAATAATTGAATCATTATCATGTGTCATTAGCATATACGAAAAACTGCGTGTAATGCTTGGAAAAACAAACAAACCCTGTTCTCATGACAATTGCTGTATTTTTTTAATTGAGCCTAAGCTGTCTTTTCTTTAAAGTTTTTTTTCAGCGCAGTTTTATTTACTTTTTTTTTTACATAATTTAAGAATGTATATGCCAAATATATCTCAAAACAATCCTGCTATTTAAGTTGAAAATTATAATAAACATGCCAGAAACGCAGCGCAGCATTTTGACATTTTGACAATTTGACAATTTGACAATTTGACAATTTGACAATTTGACAATTTGACAATTTGACAATTTGACAATTTGACAATTTGACAATTTGACAATTTGACAATTTGACAATTTGACAATCTGACAATTTGACAATTTGACAATTTGACAATTTGACAATTTGACAATTTGACAATTTGACAATTTGACAATTTGACAATTTGACAATTTGACAATTTGACAATTTGACAATTTGACAATTTGACAATTTGAAATTTCTAGAGTGTTTTATTTTTTGAAAATGTCCTATAAGCTGCTGTGTTTCATATTTTTATAGAACCTTTTAAAAAAAAATCTAGATTTTGATATTTTGAAAAGCAAAATTTTAAAATTTATCTATCTTTGATTTATAATTCTTGACTTTTTTTTGATAAGGTCCTATAAACAAATGTAAACATTGAGTGTATCCCGCTTACTCCGATGGACTTTGACATAAGGTGTGAAAGGGATACACTCAATGTTTACATTTGTTTATAGGACCTTATCAAAAAAAAGTCAAGAATTCAAAAATTGTAAATATACGTAGCTCAGGGGATGACCCATATCAAACCAAACAGAAATCGTGGTTTAGGTACTGCCCACTGCCAAAACTTCTCACACACACACTCATAGCGTCCGTCGCTCTCTCTGACGCCGTCAAATCAATCGTTTTGCCAGTTTTGCTTTTGCGTTTTTTTTTTGCGGTCTTGTGACGACATGGAGAAGTAAATTTTGAAGAAACCAATGTAAAACTCGGTTAAAGAATATGACTTGTCAAGCAGGTAAGCTAACGTTTTCGTTTTGAAGTCAAAGAATAGTCGAATTCTGACTTCTGAGTATCGAAAATGGAGTCAGGAAAATGATTGTGTTTTCTTGTTTTTGTAGCTTGCCGGCTCGGTTGCTGGCCCAGGAAACCTTTAGAATGCTGCTCGTGCACTGAAAGAAAGTCACATAGCAATATCACATGTTTCACACGTGAATCTGCCCCATACGACTTTACATGTGAATGTCATGTGCAAATCACTTCGAAAATATTCATCGCGGGAAACGGTAAAGTCAAATGCAAAACACGTTAACTTCACGTGATGACGCACATGAATTTGTGATGCTTTTCACATGAATGTTAAATGATTTTGTTGTGTCAATCAAATGGTTTTCTATTGGTATTCAGGTGGGTAAAACGGGTGGATTTTTTTCAATTTTAATTTATTAATTGCACAGTTTCCGTTATAAATATATCTTTATTTTTTTCCTAATATTTGCATTAAAAAATTAAAATAAAATCACTTTAAAGCATAAATATTTCTTCTCTAACACAAAACAGTCACAGAATAGGGACCAGATTCTGTGTCCGCGTTGAATCCACCATCAATCGGTCCATAGAGTTTAGGTGATGAAGCCGCTCAGCTGCACATAGGATTGAGGAGTTTTGCAAATCGTTGGCAACAAAACTCCGGATTTCGATCACAAAAACTGGCCGTAATCTATTTATCTGAAAAAATAACAGAAATATCTCACTGTATATGAAGCAATACTTTTCTCTTGATTTTACTTACCTAGAAATAACTCGCGTTAAGCCCTTTTTTATTTAAATAATACAATAATTCTCTAAATATTTACGCAAACCCGCATTTAAACAATTTTTAAACCCAAAGAGCAATTTTTGCTCCATCACCGTTCGCAGCCATCTTACTTATGAAGAAATATTCGCCAACCACATTCAAAAACCAAAACATTTCAATCTAACGTGTTTTCCACGTCAAAATCAAAGGAAATGTTGAATGGGGCAAATCTACGTGAAATTCATTTGAATCTAAAGTGAACATCATTGGAAAAAAGGATGAATGGTTTTTTGCTAACGATCAGCTGATTTCCAATGATTTTCACATCAAATTGGTATGGAAAATATGTGTGGGTCAAATGAAAAGCATGTAAATTTATCGTGTTGATTTTTTGGGACACTCACGTGAAATAACACTTGAGATTACTATGTTGGATTCTTTCAGTGTGGGGGAAAGTTGGAGTAAAGTCGAGAAACCATGACAATGTTCCAGCTCCCGGTCAAGAACGAATTGGTGGTGAGCAGAAGTTAGAACCGCGATAGCGTCGGTCGAAGATCTTTTCTGGGCAAGATCGGTGAAGTGCATCTTACGAGCAACGAGTGCAGCAGTGAAATTATGTGTGGAATTTGTTGTACAGTGATGTTTTGAGAGTTTGGAATAAAAAGTCGAAAACAAAAAACAACCGCTTTTTACTGCAAAAAAAAAACAAGAGTAACAAGAACTTTCTTGGTACACATACACACACGCAAAAACAATGCTCACCAATACTTACACAACAAACGACACCGGGTGAACACCAATACAAATAAAAAAAATGTTTCATTTTGTGTGTGTTTTCGGTTTCAAAAGCTCTCGGTTGCGTGAAGGTATTGAAACCGGATCCGACCCAGACTGCTTCAGTGAGTATGAAAGGCTTCAGTGCAATGTTGTAACAACTTATTGGGATGGTCTGAGTTATCCGAGAACTCTTTGGAGTTAAGACCGGCGAGTCTACCGCCGTAACAAGCAAGATGTCGGCGGTTTTTGACCACTGATCATACCCGCATGGCTCCAGTGAGTATGGTAGACTACTATGCTGATGTGTTGGAGTGTCCTGGGTTCTCCTAGGACTCCCTGGAGTTAAGATCTGTGGGTCTACTACCGTAACAAGCAAAATGTCGACCGGTTTTGACAACGGAACATACCCGCATAGCTTCAGTGAGTGTGGTAGACTACTTTGCTAATATGTTAGGATGTCCTGGATCATCCAAGGACTCCCGGAGTTATGATCTGTGGAGCTACAGCCGTAACAAGCAAGAGGTCGACGCTGCACTGTGTTAAGGCGCCCGTGGACCTGGCGGGTCTGGCGGAGTTGGAATCAGACTCGGCGAACGAAATGCAGAGGAAGCGAGCACGGTTGGAACGAGTGGCCGAGGATCGAAAGCTGCCGGAAACTGCTGGTCAATCGGATCGCTGAGGACCAGCTCGACCACGTGAAGGACGCACGGACGGCCAAGAAGACCTGGGACGCGCTGCGCGTCGGAATCGCTGGAAAGCTCTTCTTGAAGAAGCAGTTCCAGGAGTTACGGCTGGTGGAGGGCGGCGATGTTCCGGCTTTCCTGGTCCAGTTTGAGAAGCTGCTACGCGAGTTGAAGGCGGCAGGGGTCAAGCTGGAGAAGGAGATCGTTCGACGTTCGACGAACGTGCTACTGCGATGCCGTCCAAGAACGACGACTACGAGCTGTGGCACCACAGATTTGGCAACCTTGAGGAGGCGAACGTGAGAAACCTCTGGAGGGACGAGATGGTGGAGATCGCTCCCAAGATCGAGAACTGGGCAAAGCAACGCGCGTGCGGGGTGAGACTGGCAGCGAAGCAGACAAGAACCGCGTTTAGAAAGTCGGACGGAAAACGCGACTTGGTGTTTGACGGGCGCCGACAAGATCAACCGAAAACAGCGGGGGCACCTAACCGGCCTGTGGTGCCGATGATCCGAGACGAGAAACCTGCTGTGGTTGAACCGGTTGAGGAGCCTGTGGACAATGTGATGGGCTGCCTCATCAAGAAGGTGTCGCCTGAAATAATATTGGGTTCATAAAAAATGCCATGCCTTATTTGAAGCACAGCCTTCTTCCCGGATGTGGGTGCACCCAGCCGGGCGGCCTCTTCGCGCAACCATTTCAGCGATTTGTCCGCCAGCGTTTGGAAAACAGCACTCATGGTGAGCAACCCACACGAACGACGGAAATGAGGAAACTGTGAGAAAAAAAAACTTTGTGGTTTGGTTGAGCGTTTTAGCAGAATGCATTACTATGAATACAAAGAGACGAGTTGTTCCTTTTAATTCCGCTATATATTTTTAATATCTTGACAGATACGTATTTCGTCTACTACTTGCAGACTTCATCAGTGTTCTGTTCTCGACTTCATCGCTGGTGTATCCGTATTTGTAGTTACTGTAGGTACTACCTCCTTGTTCATCTTTGGTGCCTGTAGTATCAAAACTCTCGAATGCTATTCACTCCATCTGAAACAAGCCAAAGAATTCCCCATCGAATTCGAAGCTTTTTTGAAGAAGGTGAAAGTAGCCGAGAAATGCGAATCAGAAAGGAAACGCAAGATACTGGACAACAAATTCCGACATCCGATTCCGATTTCCCACATTGCCCCGGCAACGAAACCAGTAGTTAAACCCTTAGAAGAGTTCGTTGTTAATCGCTCTTCTGAAACTTTATCAGAAGAACAGTTAACTTTACTCAACAAAGGTCTTAAATACGCGGTATCATCAAAGCCAAACCTGGAAAACATTGTTATCGACATCGAAACTGTTATCAATGCTAACAGCATCGATAAAAACCAGACCAAACCTCCCCCGCTCCTTCCAGCACAAATCAACAGCGTCAGGATGACGGTATCCAAATTGATACGAGAAACTACAACAAAACACCAGGACAACGCCGAGGTACGAACAGTGAAGGAACTCAAGGAGAAACCAGTATACTACCTAAAAGCGGACAAGGGAAACCGGGTAGTAATCATGGACCGAGACGAATACGACAAGGAACTTCTTGAGAAACTCGGGAACAGGGAAAAATATTCACTAAAACGAGGATACACGTTAATTGATATAGCATAGCATAGCATAGCATAACGGGTCTGCACCACGCTGTAGGGGGTGCCACAATGGTCAATTCAATATTCTTAGACAATTTGATTGCTGCCCGGTACATCCAAAAATATCTAAGAACGTAAATTTCCACACTGTGCTCCAAGGCTACGCCCATACAGTCCCGTGGGGATTTGGGACGGGATGTTTTTGTTGTTCACTAGTGGCAAAAGTGCAGGGAACCCATGCAACTTTTAAAAGTGAACGGAATATTTTTGGGAGGTTTGGAATGGGGGTTAGGGGAATTTCATCGGGCCAATGAAAATTGTTGAATGCGTAATGTATTAAATGATTTGGAAGTTTGTACGTGTAAATGTGAGTCTTTAGTGTATTATATAATAGGCATGTAGTTTTGTAAAAATAATAAATGAAACAAATATAATACATATAATAAATATAATGAATAAAATCAAGATGATTCCAGGAAGCTGTAAAAAAATAGCAGTAATTTAAAATATAAATGCTCCAGATGGTTCCTATGCTGTCCTAGAAAGTTTCATTAATTTAAACAGTTTGATCATATATGATATGAGGATATGGTGTGTTACAGGAAAGGAAAAGGATAAGGAATAATATAAACATTTATATAAATCATATAGTGAGTTGATAAATTTACATGCAGACAGTAAAATTACCACAATCACTTACCCCATCAGCGACACAAAAGCACACAAAAAAAAAAATAACTTGAATAATCACGACTTCGCGTCCCCACTCCTAGCGCACCAATGATGCTATTATTTAATTACCACAATCACTCACCCCATACGAACAGCGACACAAAAGCACCCAAAAAAAAAAATAACTTGAATAATCACGACTTCGCGTCCCCACTTCCAGCGCACCAATGATGCTATTATTTAATTACCACAATCACTCATCCCATACGAACAGCAACACAAAAGCACACATAATAATTAACTTGAATAATCACGACTTCGCGTCCCCACTTCCAGCGCGGATACACGTTAATTGATATGGTCAAAAAAGTCGAGAACACCATCAAGGAATGTGCAAGCCTCTTGAAATCGGTTGGAAAAACTGCAAAATCGTTGAGAGTACACAGCAAAAAAAGTAGTAAAACGCCTGCATGTAAAAATGGGTTGTGTAGTTATTTTTGTGTGATATTACACAATTTAGTAGTACTCCGCTTCACAATTTTTTCTAACACCATTTACACCTAAAATGTGTAAAATTATACACATTTTTCGTTAATATTGCATTTGCGTGTTGTTTGCTATCCAGCTGTCAAAATATCCAAACTAAACTCAACTCGCGTGAATCAAAACAGTTCGGAAAATCAGCAAGAGTGAATATTTTGATTCGTTTGAGGATTAAAACCATCTTCAAGGCTGAAAATCATGAAAATATACAAAGGTAAGTGTTTACCTACTTCCGTTATAAAAGAATGACATAAAAACACTATTCCCAGGATTTTTTTAGGTTTGAAATTTCCCGGAAGCGACGGTCCAAAACCGATCCTACTGCAAGTGTCCGGCCAACCAGCTGGCGCCACAATTCACTGTTTAAGAAGCCGATTCGGTGTTGCGACCAGCAGCAGTTGCCACGATTGGCATCGTTTGCCACTGCACCAGGAACCCTCTGGACGATATCTGGTTCTCGAAAACTTCCGGAATCAACGCTGCCACTGAAGCTGCAAAACCATAGAAGCCGAAAATTGTCCCGAACGGGCTCGTGTCAAGGTAGACGGAGAATACGCAGCCAGTCAAGTTTCCGTCGCTGACCTCCGCCGGCTCCGGAGGTAACTCGAAGAGGGTGGCACTGGCGCTGGTGAGTGAAGTTGTAATTGCTTGTTCAATTTGAACACCGGCAGACAGGAGCAGGACAGCGTGTTTCCCCGTGTTTCCCACCGATACTTGCTCGTTCATGACTTCACCGTCAAAAATATCGCTGATTCGCGCCGGAATCTGTTCGAACAGTGTTTTGCTCTGGGCGCGATTCTTGAACCGAGCTGGCTGGATTTGCCCCCGCTGACGTTGCCATTGCGTGATGCTTCGAACGTTATGGTGCTCCCCTCTCGCCGGGTAGTGACGAAACCCCGAAAGGCCTGAATCCGCTTCAGAAATCGGTCAACGAGACATACATCTCTAACCCACACGAACGTCGTGCGAATGCTCTGCAATTCGTACAACTTTTTATACGAAGTCCCATTCTTCAACCCTTTAGGAGGAACCACACCCGGGTCGTTTGCGATCATCGTCATCTCGGCCACACATGGAAGGTTGGCCGCGAAAAGGATACGCACCTCGTCAACACCTGGGCCGTTCGCGATCATCCGCACATCGACCACAGAACAACCGATTCGGAAGGAATGTTGTCCACTCACTAGCCGTATAACACCAGTTCTGGCTTAAAGTTAGTCAATTTTTCAATTAAATTAATTTTTTCAACAACACGTTTGGTTTCGTACAAAATTATACATTTTTTTTTTATTTTCTCTTAACAGATCAGGTGCAATCTTCACGAATCAACGCCGGGCATTCGAGCTAGCTGCGGTAATCATGCCGAGATTCCTGGGGCGTGGAACAACGCGTGCCGATTCTGAACGAGAGGTGGCCATGAAGAGGAATCGCACCTTTTCCACACCCAAGCCGGTTACGGTCATCCACACCTCGGCCGCAGAACATCGATTCGACAGTGAAGTTGGCCTCGAAAAGGAAACGCATCGTTTCCACTCTCCGGCCGGTGAAGGTCATCCACACCTCGGCCGCAGACCAATTGATTCGAGGGGTAAGTTGACCTCGAGGAGGAAACGCACTTCGTAGTATCCGGACCGGTCACGATCATCCGCAGCTGGACATCTAAATATCCTTTTCATTTTCCTTTACAGATCTTGTGCGATCATCACGAGACAAAGCCGGGTGTTCGAACTTGCAACGGAGTTCAAATCTAAACATTCCATGGCCGCGGTAAAACCGATTCCGAAAGAATTTGGCCGCGAAGAGGAAACGCATCAAGTCCACACTCGGGCCGTTCTCATTCGCAGTTCGGCCACGGGAGGAAGGTTGGCCGTGAATAGGAACAGGAACAGAATAGCAGTTCTGCCTTCAAGTTAGTCACTTTTTCAATAAAAATCAACTTTTCCAACAACACTAACGGCATGTGCAATTTTAATTATTTTTTTATTTTTCTTCCACAGATCTGGGGCGAAGTTCCCGGATTAACGTCGTGTGTCCAAGTTGGCTGCGGTATTTAGGCCAGGAAACGATCGATCGATGGGAAGATTGGCCGCAAGGAGAAACCACACCCGGGTCGTTTGCGATCATGCGCATTTCGGCCACGGAAGAAATGTTGTTCGCGAAGAGGATGCCACCTCGTCCACACCCGGGCAGTTCGCGATCATCTCGTTCACACCCGAGCATCCACCGGATGCTGCTCGACGATTGTCTCGACGGCCTTATCGAAGAAATCTCGGAAATTTTCTGCGCAATAAACAAAAACTTGAGAAAAATCGTTCTGTTTACGTTTAAATTGACATTTCTAATTTGAAAGAACCAACTCGATATCTACCCCTGGGGTAAAAATGGGTTTTGTGTAAAATTACACGTTTTTAAGAGTACATTCATAGATGTAATTTTAAGTGATTTTTTTCACAAAGGTGATGTGCATGCTTTTGCATGCGATTTTACCATCGGTTTTTTTTGCTGTGCAGTGGGCCTAAGATGGCGGCCTTCGATATTATCTAGCCAAACTTTTGAAAATGGCGAATAGTTTAAATAAATAAAGTGTTTGCCTTGTTTCAGTTTAAAACGACAAAATATGCAGTCTAGAATCAATTTCTTAAAAAACTTGTTTAGAGATACGCCACGTTCAAATATTAGTCTAGAACAGTTGAAGGGAGCGTGCCGCGAAAGCCGTCACGAAAAAATAGTTTCCCATGCAAATTTTGAGTTGCATATTTATTGGGCGGACTCCGACGAGGCCCGCTTGCCATCTGTCGATGGATACGCGCAACTCACGAAAACTGTCATGTTAGGGGACGGCTGATTAAAGCACTACCTAAAGTGCATAAACCAGGCAACGAGATGCGAGAAATCATTTCAGCAGTGGATGCCCCAACCAGTCGGATCGCAAAGTGGCTTGTCGAGGAATTCAAGAGTATGCCGAAACCCTTCCCGAGCCGATCGATCATCAGTTCGCAGGTGTTCACAAAGGAGCTCTTAGAGTCGGGACCGATAGCTGATGATGAAATAATGGTTTCCTTCGACGTAAAAGCATTGTTTCCAAGCATACCAGTAAACAACGCAATAGGAACTCTATGGGATTGGCTGCAATCACAATACGAGGGAGAACCATGGAGACAAAAAACGATCCAGTATATAACATTCGTCAAATTATGCATGGAACAGAGCTACTTCCAGTTCAGGGATTGCATCTACCAACAGAGGATGGGAGCATCGATGGGTAACCCACTGTCACCGTTTCTGAGCGATGTTTATATGGCTGCTTTGGAACACGAACTACAGACCAAAAACCTACTACCAGAACGTTGGTGGAGATACGTGGATGACGTCTTCTGCATCATCAAAAGGGATTCACTAACAACGGTACTGGACACCATAAACAGTGCACGCAGAAGCATCAAGTTCACTTACGAAATGGAAGTCGAAGGAAAGTTACCTTTCTTAGACATCTTGATCCTAAGAGAACCAGGTTGCCCATCTTCGTTTTCTTTCGAGGCTTCCTGTAGAGGAAGCCAACAAACACCAGAAGAACAATCCCAGCCACGTCAAACCATCAATTCCAACATAAGATGGCAGCATACCATTATTTCATACATAGGATGACAACTTTACCCCTCAGCGAAGCAGGAAAACAAAAAGAATTGGAGTACATTTTTGAAACAGCGGAAATCAACGGTTACAGCAGAACAACTATCCAAGCAATCATCGATAAGAAGGAAAGAAAACTCCACAGAACGTCACTCACTACCCTTACACCACCAGTAGAGCCACTACGAAGAGCAGCAGTAGAATTCGACTACAGGATAACACGCCCATTACGACAAAAACTGGCTAAATTTGGCAGCGATTTAGTGTTCAGCAGTAGAAACAGCCAGTTGGAATCCATCTTAGGTTCAACGAAAGACCCCATACCGACTTTAGGCAAACCCGGCATTTACGAAGTATCCTGCGGCCACTGTGATATGAGCTACATTGGACAAACTAAGAGATTGCTGCAAACCAGGTTGAACGAACATATAGACACCGATGTCAGAATTGCTAAGGAGGAAATACGGAAAGGATTTGTCCCCCATTTCAAGTCAGCAGTAGCCGAACACATCATCAAGGAGAAACATAACATCACAACTAGCGACGCGGTCATCTTAAGACACATCACGAACCCATCGAAGCTTGCTGTCGCCGAAAGTTTGGAAATCTTCAAGGCAGGCAACAAACGTTTACTCAACAAGGATTCAGGTAACGGCTCAACGTGGCTGTTTAAGCTGTTACCTATACAGGCACCAAAGAAGAACAAGGAGGTAGTACACAGCAAAAAATCCGATGGTAAAATCGCATGCAAAAGTATGCACATCACCTTCGTCAAAATAAACACTTAATATTACACACTGCATGTACAATTTTTGCAACACACCAAAAAAATGTTTCAACCGACGGGATTCAACCCCAGCACCAACAGTAAGGACTGGCGCCTTAGCCCACTCGGCCATCAGACCGATGAAAAGCTGCATGGATAAACGCATATATGAGCTTGACATTTTGGGCAAGTAGGTTTCCCATACTGATGGGCTACATATTTCAAAGTGTAAAATCACATAAAATTGAATAAAATAATGCAATATTTATTTTACACCCAGGCCTTTTACACGCAGCTGGATTACTACTTTTTTAGCTGTGTACCTACAGTAACTACAAATACGGATACACCAGCGATGAACCTTCAGTCGAGAACAGAACACTGATGAAGTCTGCAAGTAGTAGACGAAAAAATATATAGCGGAATTAAAAGGAAAAACTCGTCTCTTTGTATTCATAAAAAAAAACTTGTTATCACGATTTCAAGGATCGAACATAGAAAAATACCTTGTGGTGTCACTTGAGAGATCCTGCTATCGGCGGGATTCCGCGATCCGATCGAGTTTCGATGCCGGAAGGTTTCCACGGTTTGGATGATCTGCACAGGCGTGATTTGAAATGCTTTTGAACAGCACTTAAAAAACAACAAACTCAAACGTCAACGTAAACAATCCCGTGACATAATCGGGACTTACTGTCATGTACCGATTCTCGGAAATGATATTAAAATGATTAAAATTTATTATTTTCATGTATTTGATTGTTAAGTAAAGGTTTATTGTTGTTATATTATAGTATTTATTATTAAACATAAAAAAAATAATATTTGTTCCTAACATAAAAAATTAACCATCTGGAATAAAATATACAAACTGCCAGTATTGACACACGGTACGGTTACCGTGTTCAGCACACTAGTGCCATCTATGATTTGAAATTTAGTTCCACAAAAATGCCACTAGAGGGAAATAACGAAAATCCCCTGTCCGTACCCCATTGTTGCTACCCAGTCAAATCAATCCGAATTCTGAAACGGAATCTAATTAGAATCGGATACAAATTCCGTTTCAAACGGAACAACCGGTTCCGTGTTCGAACCGGTTGTTGCGTTTGAAACGGAATTTGTGTACGATTCTAATTAGATTCCGTTTCAGAATTCGGATTGAATTAACTGGGTAGCAATGCAATTACCCAGTCACGACGTTCTCGCAGGATTCTTAGAGAATTCTAGCAGAGCGAAAATATTCTTACTAGAACGCTGCCATCATCCTGCTAGATTTTCTCAAGAATTCTTTGAGAATTCTAGCTCAAACGCAATAACCGGTTCTAGCAGGAGTCGGCGAAATTAACGGTTATGTGAGAATCCTGCTAGAATGCTGTGATAACTATTCTGACAGATCATTTTGTTAGAATCCTGTGAGAATTTTGCTAGAATTAACTGGCAAGCATTTCTGCTAGAATCCTGCCAGAATTTTGCTAGAATAGAATGGATTGAAATTTGTTAGGTGAAAATATTTGTTTACGATTTTTGGTCAAGAACATAAAACCAATTAAAAATGTCTTTATTAAAACTAATCACATCTTACAAAACGTCATGCACACACATTTTCATTTAAGCACTTTCAATTTCACGTGTTCTGGAGGGATGGGTGGGATTGAAACGAACGCTGTCAATTATAATTAAAGACAGTTTGGGTCTTTAAGCATTTTTATTTGAGCCGTGTTCGCTCCGCTTAAGAGGTAGTTACAGACTGGTGGCTTATTTCTAAAACTTATCCTAGCTAGCTAGTTGGAAGGATTTTAGGTAGACAAATCCTTCCTAGCCAGGTGAGCCTAAATCAACAAGCTTGGGCTTGTTGGGAAAGAGCAACAGAGAGTCCGATAATGATCATGTTATCGGGCTCGGTTTGTTGGTGAAAGGAAAACAGAGAGTCCGATAATGATCGTGTTATCGGACTTGCTTCGGAACATAATTCCTCCGGGGGGTGAAAAAGCATGTCCTCATGCGTTATAATATAAATGTGTTTCTGTTCTTTACGCCTAAATAATTAAGATGTGTTTTTGATTATAGTTTTGCTCAGTAACATAAGCGATCCTCATATATGTGGATTTGAATTATAATTCAAAATATTTTCATAATTTTAAAAATTATCTATTTAACTTTGTGTTCCTGGCTATCTATTTTTGTTTGAAGAGTTAATAGATTAAATGTAACATGAAATAACTGAGTAATTATACATTTTTTATTCATGGTTTGCTTCTTGATTTTTTTTTTTTTGAAAATGTAACACAAGTGGATGTGTTTTCATTATAATATTTCAAATATACGTTTTTTTTTGTAATTATTGTTTGTTTTTTCAACCAGTTAACACAATATTTGAGATACTTTTTTACAACAGTTGTATTGGTTTTAGAACTGAATTTATGCTAATTAGCCTTTTTGGCATCAAGGTTATTTTGTACTACATTTTTTTTTATGGCTTATAACTGTCCGATTTAATTTATGTAATTTTTATTATTATTATCCTTAACGTTATCGTTTGTTGAGAATTCATTTGACACAGTATCTGTAATAGTTCTTGAACTCATGTGTAGTCTTTACCGCTTGCAACGATTTTTATGCATAATTTTGTGTTTCAAATCTTCATCTATTTCTTTCTGTAAACTGATCCAATGTATTCCGATGTTTTAGTTATACATGGCAGTTTTTTGTTTTTTTTTTTACCTAAATTAAGTTCAGTTACTTGTTTTAAGACAACATAGTCATATTTTTTATAACGTTTTCTGATTTTGAAAGTTAGTATGATTAAATTCCTATTCTTTTATATTTTGTCAAAGGAAAAATATATTCCTAATGTTTTTGCTGTACTTAAGATTTCATTGAATTGAAAAATAAAACTATGTTTAATTAATTGTTTTAGTTAACTTTGGATCATATTGAATACTTTTAACCTTTTTATGATTATTTTTGTTCTGTTGCGAGAGTCATGAGTTATAATGTACAGTCAGAATGAAATTTAATTGAGTAATTTTTTTATTAGTTGACACACACTATTTGAATCATTTTATTTGCAATCTTATATTTTGTGATGTAAACAAAAGTTTTAAGGTGTATTCACCCTATATTTTAACGTATTACGATTATAAGTACATTTTGATTCATTGATTTTAGCTTTAGGTACTAATAGATTTTTAAATATATATTTATAACCATAGATTTTTTTGCATTTGGGAGAAGAAAAAAAAAACTTTTCAAAGTTCTTTTGCAGATTTTTCTATCTTGTCTATGATTATGTATATTGAATTTCTATCCACTCTCACAAAAAAAAAATACAAAATTTCTTTTAGGCATTTTGAAACCTTTTCTTCATTGTTAATGTTGTATTGTCCGAACACTGTTGTTTTCAGTATCGTTTAATTTTTCTTGATAAAATCCTAAAAAATATCTGGACTTGTCAGGATTGGTTTTTGAACACTGGTCTTTTTTTTTCTTTTTTTAAGAGATACAGTTTTTTTTATCAAATAAGCATACAAAACAAATACTTTTAATCACAGAAAAGCTGAGACTATTTTTTATCTGTATTTTGCTTTAAATTTTTAGTTTTTAAATATTCGAAAGTAGTAAGAAAGCACTTTTTTTCAATTTAAATCATAATTCGTTTTAAACTCAATGTTAATCGGTCAAAGTTTTTGAATTACAGTTTGTGTGTGCTTTTTTTTTTAATTGTAACATTCATTTTTCTGAATTGATACTGTGTTGTTTGGACACATATTATTATTCACAATATGATGACAAAATGTCAATATGTGGGTGGTTGTTTAATTTTTCTATCATCAAATTCTCAGAGTACCAAAAACTCTAAAATATTCGTGGTAGGTTTATTTTCCGTATTATATTAGTATGCCGTACAGTTGCTGTTGAATTTTTATATTTCGAAATTTAGGAGTCTATATAGAATTTTTTTATTGCTAGCTGCTTACATTTTTTTTATTCATCAAGATTTCTCTGAATGATATGAATCGTAGAGTAAAATTACTTCTGATAGTTTTCAGTTGTGGCAAAATGATTTTCTTTTTAAAATTTAAGCTTTTTATCAGCTTATTTAGAAGCCTTTGACTTAAAAAAAACATTGTTGAATGTTTTCTTCATTATTATTTTTATAGTATCTAATTTATTAATTAAATTTGTGTTTATTTTTTTCACATCTTGTAATAAATGTTAGGGACATTTATTTCTGAATTACTTCTGCAATTATCGTTATAATTTTAGTTTATTGAACACAATTCACAAATGGTCGTTGGTCTACACCAATCGATTGTTTGTTTTACACAGTAAACACTATTTTGTTATGTTTGCATTGAACTTCAGATAAAAAAATATTGATATTAAATTCAAAGCAACATTTGAAACAGATAAAAAAAATGTTTTAGTGTACATTATATCTGTTTGAGCTAATATATGCATTGTTCTTTTATATCTTTCTGTTGTGAATACTACAGCAATCTTGAAATGTCCTTGTACTTGGTTTTATACAACACATTTTTTTTGCTGGGCAAAATATTTTTGCAGCTTTTGATTGGATATTGTTTTATCAATTTGAATTTTAGTTATCAAGCAATTTAGATGCGATCAATAACTGTCTCTTCAGTTTTATTTTGTTTAATTGTCGTTATTTCATGAAAATCATTTTAAAAAACATGTGTCTTTGATATTCGATAACAGCTTCTTAAAAGCGTATTCCACGATGTCTAGATATGGAGTGAGCAGTTTTACTTCAAAAATTTTGCAAAATATTTTGTTAATATAGTTAACAGAAGTCTTGCCATTTTGATTTGAATCGGTCTGAATCACTGATCTGTCACCTACGATGTTTTTACTTGTTATATGAATGTTTTTTTTTTACCCCGATCGCAAAAGCGGTTTTGCAATTTATAATTTTGAAATTGGCCTACTATCTTACATGGTAAAACATATTTATGGGGTGTTGATTTGTATTTCCACTTTCTAGTTAAAAGATCAATTGACAACTTTTTACCCCTATCGTAAAGCTTTTGATTTGACAAAATTTTGGAATTTGTATCTACGAACTTATCTTTATATCTAGAGTTTTTTTTGATTAGGTCCTATCAACATATGAAAGACAATAGTTTATTGGTCCTTTTCAAAAAAAACTCTGGATATGTTAACACATAGGGGAGAGTGGGGAGACTTGATCCCCGGGGAGACTTGATCCCAAGCCCGTATCTCGTCAGCATGTGGGTAAAACAATTAGCTTTGTTCTAGAAAGTTGTGCGAAATTGACTAAAACTCATTGTAGAAAACAGAGAAAAAAATTAAAAAATGTTTAGATTGAGTTACACACATTTTTCTAAGAAGTGCTGCTAAAAACTTCCAAGAGATCTTTTTTCTTTGTTTTGATATGTATAGAAAACACTCAAAAATTATTCAAAAAAATATTTTTTATACATGAATTGTTTGATAAACTTATCAACTCCAAAACCCTTATGCATTTGATGTTAAATTTATCGTCATACTATTTTTACAATCAATTGTTTAAAAAAGTGCGTTTAGGGAGACTTGATCCCTGCATTTTTACAGTCACTGGAATCAGCCTCAAGATTAATTAATTGGGCTGGGTTTTCATACATAGTTTACTTTAGTATAGTTGTACACAACTTACTGCAGTTTGAACCATTTTTCAAAAGTTTTGTAAACAAAAATTATCAGCTTTTGTAAACATGCTCGATTTTGGTCTAAAAAAGAAAATTTTAAGTTTTTAAATATTTTACATGCAAAACTTGTTATATTTTGAACACAAACGTACAGGTTTAATGTGAAATTGCTGTATCTTATAGAAAATTAAAAGTTTGGATGAATAAGAAACATTTTGCTTAAGATTTCTTCAAAATGTTGCAAGGGGGATCAAATTACCCCCAACATTTTGAAAATGCCGGATTGAAATAATTTTTTAAAACGCTTGGCATTATTCGAAGAGTTTATCTGATGAAATACCTTTATCAGCCAAACATAGTTGAATATTTAAGCTTTCAATTCATGCAAAAAGATCATAGTTTTGTGAGAAATTGACAGAGTTATGTGCGATACAAAAAAAGGGGATCAAGTCTCCCCACTCTCCCCTACCTATTCGATGACATGCAATTCGTTGACTTGAAGTTCCGTTGATTTCTAGATAACTTGTTGTTCCTTTGGTTTTTGTTGGCTTCGCTGATTCTTGATCCATCCGTTGATTTTTTTGTTCCGATAGAACTTTTTGTTGACGTGTTTTTTGCTGGATTGTTGCTCCGTATCATGCGATGTTGACCTTGAAATATGTTTCTTGTCCTTTTTGTAAATTTGTTTTTCGAACTGGTGAACTTTCTACGTTCTGCAATTAAGATAACGTTGCTTGGCGATTTTTCTTGAAGATTGTTTATTTGTTTGTTGTCCGTTTGAGTTGATCTATTCTGACTTGTCATTTCAATCAAACACTTTGGACTGTTTTCAAACATCAATCCCGGTAGTTGGCTCCTTGCCTTCTGCTGATTCTTTATCCTTATATCCATCAATTCACTTGATGTTGATTCGTTGATTGTTTGATTAGTACATTTTCGTACTATGTTCAAATTATATTGAACGTTTTTGACATCTGACTCCCCAAGGAGGCCAATTTTTGCACTCCATTTTAACAGGGCACTCAGGTCTTTTATAAGAGAAGAGGATATATTTCCATCTTCTATAGAATAATTGAGTCTTGTTTTTAGATCAAGAAGTCTTTTTAATAAAATTTGTTGGAACTGTGGTTCCATATTTACGAACTGGTACATTTTTTCCAGTCGTTTTCCTTCACTTCACTTCTACTCTTCTCTTTTGATTCTCACTGAGTCATCCTCTTGATGCGACGTATGGCGGGATGGCTCTCAAATCAATTAAGTTGCTAGTCGTGGTGGTCCTCGTCGAGTACTGCTCCTCAGGTTCCTCTGTTGGCGGTGTCCTCAATTCCGATGTTCCGATGATGCTCGAATACTCCGGTGACGTTCGGGATTAATTCCGTATCTGTCCGGGAACACACTTCGCGAATGGTTATTAATCACACGCATGCACTATTTGATTCTGCTCTGAGGTTGATCGACGCCGACCGGCTGCGCCAATTATAATTAAAGACAGTTTGGGTCTTTAAGCATTTTTATTTGAGCCGTGTTCGCTCCGCTTAAGAGGTAGTTACAGACTGGTGGCTTATTTCTAAAACTTATCCTAGCTAGCTAGTTGGAAGGATTTTAGGTAGACAAATCCTTCCTAGCCAGGTGAGCCTAAATCAACAAGCTTGGGCTTGTTGGGAAAGAGCAACAGAGAGTCCGATAATGATCATGTTATCGGGCTCGGTTTGTTGGTGAAAGGAAAACAGAGAGTCCGATAATGATCGTGTTATCGGACTTGCTTCGGAACTGTAACTGTCGGGTTACCACCGGCTCACGAGCGCTACCGAGACTCCCTCATGTAGCCTCAGGGTCGGCATGCCTGCGGTCCTGAATCGCGGTAAGCTGGGAAATGCGTCGGAATCCAGTGAAAACTCCACAATCTTGGTTGAACTCTTTCTATTTTTCCTCCCACTTTCTTATGGCTATCTGACCTTCTTTTCCTTCCTTCTTCTCGGGGCCCCGTATTCCGACTCAGCTTCCGGTGACGCCGCTTCCTCTCCTTCTGTTGTGGTTGCTGCTACTCGCCGCAGCTCCGGCGCTCGCCGTCTCGTGGCGCAGCCTCCGGGGTTGGTGTACTGGATGGCGTACTCGACTGGCTGCGGTCGTTAACGGTTCCTCCTCGTTACTCACTGGTCGGCCTGCTCTCCGTCGTGGATGGTTGCGTCCTACGACCTTCGGAGCACCATCGAGGGTGTCCGGAATACCCGGATGAGGAGCAGGCTCGACACGGGTCCACGTCCGGTTGCGGACTGGGTTTTTGGCGTACGAAGTACGAGGGGTCCTGATGTCCTCCAGCTCCTTCCTGGTTCTAGCTGGGACACTTCTAACGGTACTGGTTACCGTGCACTCGTTCACTTTGAACTTTGCGTAGCAGCGGAGTTGTAGCGTTCCGACTGCTCGCTCTAACGTTGTCCGGGCAATAGGACGAATCTCGGGAAGTCCTGGACGGTTGTCGTTCTACGTCCTTCCCCTCCTCTTTCCGCGCCTTTTCCTTGACCTTCCAACCTACCGTCATGTCACCTCTCTACCGCCCACTGCCGACGAGGTCCTCTGGTGGTCGGTTTTGGAAGCTTCTGCTGGCTGCGTTCTTGGTGGACGTCACTTGCTGGGTCGTTTACCGGAGACAAAACACTTGACACGCGAACACTTCCCAACTTTTACATTAAACGGAAAACAAATCGCGTAAATCGCGGTAACCTTCACGAGTGAGGTTCCGAACGGTTACAGAACATAATTTGTCAGCATCTTGCTCGCGTTTTAATGTGCCAGTTCCACATGGACACATTCGTGAGTTCTATTTAAAGGAACTCCACGTGTTGGCGTCGATGAAATCGTAGTCAAAATCCGTTGCTATGCTCCCCGGCTTCGTTCCGGGAAAAATCCGAGCTCCCATCGGAAGAATTCGTCTCGATATGATTCCTGTGGATATGAAAGCAGAATGTTATTTATTTTGAATAGATAGAAACTACCCCAGTTCAATTTACTTACCTAGATTAGGCGGTGCAGGAAAATAATGCATCTCCATCAACGTCAGAAAAAGTAAACTTGTTTGAACAAGTTCAATGACAAAATGGTAATGGCGGCAACCACATTCGCCACAAAGCGATTTGGCGAAAATGACATCATTTTCGACAGATTTTGCTCTGTCAGAATATTCTCACAAAATTCTAACACAATTCTTACAGGTTTCGCTCTTTGAGAAATTCTTGCCAAATTCTAACTGAAATCTGGCAGGCCTGCTAGAATCATTCTAGCAGGATTCTAACAGAGCAACTTCTGCTAGAAATTTCCGTGACCGGGTAGCTGATTCTACTACCACATAACCGCCAAAATAACGTAAACGCCACGAGGCATAAGATTAAATGAAGTTTTTTTTTCAGAACCTTTGTTTTCTTATAATATTTGGAAAGTACAAAATAAGGCTTAGGGTTCGTTTTAAGGCTCATTTTATCAAAATGCAATTTTTCCTGGATCAGTAGTGTCCCTACCAATGATTTGCCCTATTATAAAGTATGTTTTATCATTTCGTTGTTTTTGTTGAAAGCTTTTAAAAAACCTTGTTTAACCTTCCTACGGTATTGGGGTCCTTTTCGGCCTTTTTGAAAATTAAATTTGCAATAACTTTTGCTATATACATGTTAGAGCCTTGAAATTTTCTGACATTAAATTTATAGTATAAAAACACATTTCACTAAACAAATAAACCTCGGACGACCCCTAGGGGAGCATCCATAACAAAAGTTACTTTAAAGGTATTGGGGTTCTTTTCGACCCCAAACTTTAAAAAATCGTCAAATATCCAGTTTTGACCGATTCCGGCAGGCCCGTAGCCAGGGGGAGGGGGGCTACCAGGCTGCAGCCCCCCCCCCCCCGAAATTTTTCACTTTTTTTAAAATTGTACTACCTTCAAAAATCTCAAATCAATGATTGTGTGTTCTCTTCCCAGAAATAATTTGTAAGATAGAGAATTAAGAATTGATTGATCAAACTAAGTAATTTGCCTGTCCATTGCCGGGCTCAATTTTTGTAGATTATGGATCCAATATTTAAAAATTGAGCTGCAGATTTGAACATTGTTCCATTCAGTAACATCTCATTTATCTTGTAGTTTTAACATTACATTTGTTAGGATAGTCCAAATCTGGGCTTACTTGGGGCTATCCCCTGAAATCAAAGATTTACGCATCACTAGCCTAAGTTCCAAAATTTGAGCTTTTTCTGACCACTGACCACCAAGTTTCAGCAAAATCGTCAAATTGTATGGAGAAAAGCAACTGTTTCAGTTTTTGACCAATGGAAGGCGCGAAAACTATCCAGTTCTTACCAATTTTCAGAACTAATATCTTCTTTAAATTTGGAAAAACTTTCCCGAAGACACCTTATTTTTTTGGGTTTTTTGCTAAAAAGTTATTAACTTTCGAAAATAGCAATTTCCGAGCGGACTTCTCTAAGGGGCTACATAGAAATAATTACCGTCATCTGGGGCGAATCGGGACTACAGTCTAAATAGGGACAGCAAAAATCCTTAGATCTTGTTGTCTTATTTTTGATTGTAGAGCTTAAGTATGACCCCTGAAGAACCATAAAATAATTTAGAATTTTTGGATTCAATGTGGCGGCCAAAATGGAGGTCAAGAAATATTTCTGGTGTTTTTTTTAAAGGTCCAATAAGGCCGATGCAAATATTTAAAAAAGTTTTTGTCCCTCGGCCCTGGCCGAGGTCAAGGTGGGGACAAAAAAATAAAAAAATATAAAAATTTAAATAACAAGCCATAGTCTTCACATTTAAATGAAAAAAGTGTTTTAAAATGCATTTTACACTAGTTCAGTTGTTTTGCAATCATTAGTTTTCAAAAAATCTAAGATCTGAGTGGCAGTGCGTGGCCGAATGGTTACGCTGTCCGCTTTGTAAGCGGATGATTCTGGGTTCGATTCCCATCTGCTCCAACCTTCCATCGGATGAGGAAGTAAAATGTCGGTCCCGGCCTTGGTTGTTAGGCCGTTAAGTCATTCCAGGTGTAGGAGTCGTCTCCATGCCATAAGTACAAACAACACACCAAACCAAGCCTACTCCGGTGGAATCGCTGGCGGCGGTTGGACTCGCAATCCGAAGGTCGTCAGTCCAAACACTGGGGTGGAAGGTTCCTTGGAGTATAAAGAGGTTTGGGTGCTCTCCTCATTCAAGCCTTCGGACTCCTAGGTTCGAGCAGAAACTTGCAATAGAGACCACAAAAGACCCGGGGGTCGTTAATGTGGATGGTTTGATTTTTGAAGATCTGACAAAAACAAAAATTGAGCATGAGCATGAGCATGAGAGATCACCCATGGTTGCCCCTCCGTTGCTGAACAGAACCGTAATATCCTTTCAGCACTACTGATTATAGGCTTCGACGATCTAGTGGCGCTGAAAAGATAAAACACCATGATTGCTAAAGCTAGATCAGTTGCGAATAGGTAACAGTCATTGGTCACCAACGGCGCCCGCCATGTCAGTTTGTAGACCTCGATTTTAAGGGACGGGAATGTTAGTTAGCGCAGGTTGCTACTAGGGCAGCTGATTTACTCTGTGCTTACACCCCACGAGCGCCAGGAACCTAAAAATTTGTTAGTAGGGAAGGGTATTTGGTCAGGATTCATCATAGAAGATGATGATGCGACCCAAAATCATAGTGTTTGTTGAAAGGTATTATATATTATTCTCAAGGCAAGCAATCGGATACTGCGGATGAGAAATTTCCCGTTTATCGGTTGTTAAATTTTTAATGAAATGGTTTAGTCTTAGACAGCCGGCTGTGGAAAGATAGAACCAAAATCATTTGTAACTGTAATGGATGTAACTTTTAACTTGAGATGATTTTACGAGTTTTAAATGATTGATGTTTAGTGAGGTACTGATTAACGGTGCGAACGATGAGATTCGATGTGTATCGAGCTGAAATTGTATGATAGGGTTTTGATAGGGTCAAATCGAACTGGCTAGCTGTCATCGGGACAGCCAAAGCCAGCCGCACCTTCACACACACACACACACACGCACGCGAAAAAAACGAAAAACACACCGACGGCGGACGCGAAAATTCATACGACCCTACGGAAAGGAATCGCAAATCTGATGGCTCAACTGTCATCGGGACAGCCAAAGCCAGCCGCACCTTCACACACACACACACGCACGCGAAAAAAACGAAAAACACACCGACGGCGGACGCGAAAATTCTTACGACCCTACGGAAAGGAATCGCAAATCTGACTCGATCTGACAAAAACAAAAATTGTATCGAAAAAAAGATTTTGCATCGAAAATTTTCAAAAAATCTTAAGATTTTTTAATAAACCCAAAAATGTTTTTAAACGCAGGAGAATGTATTTTAATTTGATTTCAGCTGGTTGCACTTGAATTTTCATTGAAATTTTGAAGTTTATTGTAAAAATATTTTTTTTGTCCCCTGATTTTTCGGGCCAATTTTGAAGGGGGGGGGGGGGGGTGGGGGGTGACAAAAACTTTTAAAAATATTTGTACCAGCCTAAACCAAATTTCCAATTTTTGCTTTTTGGGTGCTTTTGAAACCGTCCGGGGTATTAAAAAACACCCAAAAAGCAAAAACTGAAAATTTGGTGTATTGGACCTTTAAAAAAACACCAGATTTGTTCATATTTAACTAAAATGTGGTTGCAGATGCCGAATTTGATGTTAAAAACAAGCAAATAAAACATGCCGATTTCATTTGTTCCTGATTCGATTATCCGAAGTCTAGGGGGGTGCCACTTAGGTTCCGGCAGGTTTCTCGGGTTTGAAACCGCTTGATCGGCTCCAAACCCTCCAAACGCTCCGAAACTCGCTCCGAATCCAATCTGGAAGTCTGAACGTTTTGAGCTAAAAAATCGTGAAGTTCACTCTACCGTGTACAAGCTGTCAATCTTTGATTTGTAAAACAAAACAAACGTCGTGTTTTTGTTTTCATTGCAAAAAATCTCGAAATCGGATTATTTCTGCGCGTGTCCGCTGTGATAGGTTACCACCCCTGCACGGGTTTACCAACCCTGCATAGCTAATTAGTTGCAACCCATCATTTACTGCCTCACACTTCAATTTTAATTTATTGCCCTGCCTGGCTGAGTGAGCCACACACAGCCAGGCCCAGGACTCAAATTACATAACAATCGGTTCAATATGCGCTGGCATAACTGCTGTGCTTGCGCATGGGACTGTTTCGGGTTGTACAATTTTTCGGGTTTTACGGCAAAGTGGCCATGCGCTGGATAATGCTGATCCAGCGCAAAGGACACTTCGGGCCATAAACAAAGAGAGCCAACTCCAGATGTCTCCAATGAGTAAACTCTACAAATACGATGTAAGAAATGTAACCAAACTCATATAAAAGGGCCAGGAGCCACCAAATAAAGGAATTCTTTCTAGAACACAGACCAGAACTGTACAGTTTAGTGATCGCTCCCAAGCCAGGCTTGAGGACACCGATCTACTTCAGATGACAGCCTATGGTCCAAAATTCTAAAGACCCTTTAATAAATCAAGGCTACATGGCGACCGTGAGCAGCGGCTCGGACGCAACGCGCCGCGAACTTTAAAGCGAATCGAAATCACGAAAAAAAAATCTGTGGAAAAGTGAAAAGTGAAAATTTCGGTGCTAGTGAAAATGGGTTGGTTCAGCGCAGACGAAATCGTCGCAGTTGACAACAGTTCAACCCATGACGCGATCCAGTCGATTTCAATTGCACTGCTTGCATTAGCAGCGCTGGCGTATGGAATTTTAAAATTGTGCAACGCGCACCACCGCCACCAGTCCCAGCAAGTGGCTGAGCGAGCCATTCGGATGGCTAATGTGTGAAAAAACATCAAAAAGTGCTCAGAACTCCGGTGACCCCCAGTGAAAAGTGTTATAGAAAATGCGCGCAGAAAATGACGAAAAACAATCTAACAAACGATTTACGGAAAATTGATCAGTGAACTGACCCACATCGTGCGCGAGGCCGATCGTCCAGGATCAAAGACCAACAAGTACAGTAAATATGGAAACCATTAAAATCACAGTAAACGAAAACAATGACTGATAGTAGTTTCTATGCTGTTGACGTTATAATTAGCAATAACTCGAGGGTAAAGTTTTACAAACAGACCCAAGAACTAAATTTTGTCTAGGTTTTTTTTCGGTGAATTACCAGGATCTTGGACACTTCAAATAATGGGGGAATTTTCCAAAGCCATCGTGTTGACCTAATTTATCATCATAGCACAAGTGCAAAGTAGATAGTTTGAACAACGGTTTTAGAGAGGTACTGCTTATCACAAAAACAACCAAGTTTAAGGTGAAACGGGACTCTAGTTCTTAGACAACTTCTGTTCAACTTGAAACAATTGAGTAGTGCGGTGCCTGTGTGGACGCGCAGTCCTGTTTTTCGTGTTATTTTCCGTCTCTTTTGTGTCGCTGTTCGAGTGCATGGGGTGATTGGCTATTATAATTAAATAATGGCATCAGTAGTGTGGTGCTTTTCGGGACGCGCAGTTCTTTTTTTTACCTTCTTTTTTTTCATTGTTTTTTTTCCACTCACGTTCGTTGGCCGATGAGTTTTTTTGTGTTGTTCTCTATTTATAGCTTTCTATAAAAAAGTACCTATTTTTTTTGAGACTAGCAAGTCGTATTGCTGGATTAAGCCCTTTCTATATCATTTCAATAATCATTTCAATAAATGAAGCCCTTCTTACATCACCGTTGATCGGAAGGCACGCCGACGGAGAATTTCTGGAGAATCGCGGTCGAATTAATACTATATTTAAATCCCTAGATAGCTATCTTTCCGCAGCCGGCTGCCTAAGATTTTTAAAATTTCAACCGATAAACAAATTGCTTATGGTCGCATCACCTACCACAGTGAATCCTGACCTCATACCCATCTTACTAACCCCTCAAAACTCATGTGATACTTTGTCGGAGACGCAGTCGATTTGGCGGTCCCATCACTCAAGTATCGGACTAACATTCCCATCCACTTCCCCGTGTCTTACCTCTGGTCGTGGCCGGCGTCGGTATTGATCAGCATGATAGGGACCTTTGAAAATTGCGAAGAGGTGATGATTGGTTCCTACTTTTCATCTGTGGTCCACGGAGCAATGTTTGGGGGTCCTGGTCAATAACGGAGTAGCAGCTACGGGTAGACACCAATGCTATGCTATGCTATGCTAAACCATTAAAATCACAGTAAACAGATTGAACACTACATCAGTGCCAATCATCGTAAGAACGAATTTAAAATGTGTAAAAGGCCTGATTCAGTGCCTCGTAAAATGTGAACTTTTAACAATACTGAGAAACTATGAACAATCGGTGTTAGTGGAAAAAACAGGAAAATACAATAAAATAACTCTGGTGAAACCAAAAAATTCGAAAGTGAAAAATCTTTTGAATCCACAAAGAGTTATAAACCTTTTAACCACCAGTGACGGAATCCGCACACAGCAAGAATGTGCAAGATTAAAAATTGGAGGAAAAATATTCGCAGAACATCAGTAAGCAGTTAAAATGAAATTTAAAACTTACGTATCGCGAGTGAAACTCTGTGACTACGAAATCTTACATAAACTAGAAGAAAAGAGACGTAGAACGATTTTAAAATTACAATGTGCAACGAAGAGTGTTGGGAAGACGCAAACTGTCCACCATACATTCCCAATATTGAAAACAAAAAAATAATAAGACAAACGCCGCCGCGAATGACTAAGAGTCAAAAGAAGATCTTTTACGAAAAAGAACGCCAACGATGGAATCGGCTAAGGGCAGCCGACCAGCAGCAACAACAGCAGCAGCAGCATTAGCAGCAGCGAAACCAGGTGCAGCCGCGCCAGGAAATAAACAACCGTAAAGGGGAGCGCGTTATTGTTTAACGGATGCATATCCTTACGCGGTGTTCGGCCCAAGCCGAAGTTTTGACCCAGTTTCGTGCTAATTTGCCCAGTGTGCGCAACCCCACCCCTGCATGGTTGACAGCTAGGCGCTGCCAACCTGACAGAACAAAAAACAACGGCGCGACAACGAAAGTTCGCGCGAAAACGAAGACAGCGAAACGGCGCGCAAAGAACAGTCGAAAAGAGGATCGCGAAGAGAAAACATCGACTTCTTGTAAATAGCATCGGAAATAGAGAAAGTTTGTTGTTTTTTACGGAAGTGTCGCGTGTTTATTTGTGCCGGAAACGTAGTCCACAAAGGCTTGGGTTTTTACAGTCCGCTCAAGTCGAAGGAAGTCCACATCGCTCAGTTTACCGTTGCCATACGCCGCAACATTTGGTCCATTCTAACCGGACAGAAGACAGTGGCCTACGGATCGGCCAGTTCGTGTAGTGAGAGTGAAGAGTGGCGGCGGACCAGCCGGATGGTCGCCATCTTGAAAAAAAAATCCAAAGAAAAGTTCAGAGTCGTGACGGACTTGAACTTCCCGCGTTCCTCCAGAGCTTCCTCCATCCCGCGATCGTCTCGAGTGCTCCGCGTGAAAACGTGCCGTGTATCTGTGTCCTGCAGAACGACGGATCGGAAGACGCTGACGGAAGGTCAGCGGACCGCGTCGAGCGAAAAAAAGTGAAACGGAGGTGGCCCCCTGGCCACCGGAAGAAGAACTGAAGAGAGTGCGCTCGGCGAGAAAACGGCACGCGCCGCCATCTTGCCGTGGAAGAAGAGTGCTCTATCGGGATCCGGAAAAGTGACAGTTCTAGGGCTTTCCGGAAGGTGACTCCGTGGCCTAAGAACGGCGGAAAAAGTGGCGGCAAGAGCCCGCAAAAAGTGAAGATGTCTTCGTGAATCTGTGTCTGTGTGTAGTGCGCGAAGCGACGCCATTTTGTGTTCCCAAGAGTGGAAAATTCCAATTCGCAGTACCGCTGCGGATTTGGCGGTCGCTCCAGCTGCACACGACAGAAGAAGAAGTGGAACGTGGCCTGCTGCAAGCGTCAGCGGGGAAGGTTCCAGAA
Source organism: Culex pipiens pallens (assembly GCF_016801865.2). NCBI lineage: Eukaryota > Metazoa > Arthropoda > Insecta > Diptera > Culicidae > Culex > Culex pipiens. The sequence continues at coordinate 79,063,520 of NC_068937.1, read as the reverse complement.
TCCAGCTGCGTCGAGGTCACAGCACTGAAGGAAAGGGCCTGCTGCAAGCGCCAGTAGGAAGGTTCCGGAAGGTGTGGCTGCGACGAGGTAACCCGAGAAGAAGATTGTTGCCAAATTGTTGCGCTTAAGCAAGTGCGACACCCCGATCAGAAGTGTTTGATTGCAAGAGCAGAAGAACCTGACCAGTGATTCTCGCTGCACGAGCAGAAGAGACCCAGGAGAAACTTGTGCCAGGAAGCTGCAGCTGTCGTGTCGCCACGATCGCGACCACGGTGGAGCAACTTAATCCCGTGAGTACTAGAACCACCTAACCAAGAAGATGAACCCAACCGGACCGAGAACCACAAAGCGCTTGGCCAACAAGCGACGCCAGGTCAAGGGTAAGATCCTGCTACTTCAAAGCAGACTTACTGAACTGGAGGAAGATCACCAACTGCCATCCATGCCGGAGTTCCGGGTGTTCGCGAAGAACATCGAGCGATACTACGGTGAGTTGGATCAAGTGCTGCAAGATGTGAAGGAGAGTGACCTTTTCGCTGACGAACGAGACGCCCATGACTTGGAGTGCGCAGAAATTGAGGGGTTACTCCAAGGAGCTAACCAGCGGATCGTAGCCCTCAGTCGCGCACTGCTGTCCCAGCCAGTCCAAGCCAATGAACAGCAAGCTCAGCCATTAGCAGTCTCGCAGCAGGTTGCCATCCCAACTTCGCTTTTCACGAGCGAGGCTCGTGGTGAAGGCGAGTGTACCGGTGACGGCGATGTTCCGGAGAGAACCGACCCAGCTGCAGCTGATGCTAAGGTATGTGCCCCAATCCAACTCCTCTCGAGCCCATCCAACGCAACCACAGAGCGTGGCGACTCGTTGTGCACGCGGTGCAACGGTTTCCACTCGTGTACCGACTGCTTTGCACCCATCAAAGTACCGCTCGGACAGAGTCCCGAGACGAACTCCAACCTGAAAGCCAACCAAAGCATGCCAGAAAGATCCCTCCAACCAGAGAAACCTCCTGCAGAGCATCAAGAGATGAAACCACCCGCCGAACCTGAAGTGGTTCGACACGAAGCCTCGACAAGAGTTCGAGGTGACGTCGACATGTCCGGCGATTCGGGCGTAACTCCTACGCTGCGGTCAGAAGAGCGGATCCACGGTGACCTCGACGTTGGCTGGTGTCAGCCAGTGGAACTTGGTTCACTGCTACCAGCCGACGCAGAACGAGAAGACGCCGAGTCCGATGACCCGCAAGCTGTTCCAAGGCCGGAGACAGCTAGACTGTTCGACGAAGAACCCGATATCGCCACGAACCAGGCAGTGGAGGACGAGAAAGTTCGCTCATTGCAGCCTACCGACGCCGACGAAGTGAACGTCGAGGAACAACCGCTTCCAAGCAGTGAACAGCCAGTTTGCATTGTACTTGCCGTCCAAGAGGACAATGCCAAGAAGCCAAGCCACGAGAGTGAGACGTACAGCTGCCAGTTGATCAACGCCAACGTCGCACGATCAACCGATCGCAACCACAACAGTAACCGTCCAGCCAGAAAATTCGCAGAGAAGCTCCAGCAACCAGCAGTCCTCACCAAGAGCGAGAAGCAGTTACGCCTGGTTTGGGACCCGGGTGTTTAGCCGAGCTCTGCTCCAACAATCAACCGACCGAAGAATACCACCAGACCTAACGTAGCAGACGCATCCACGAACTTGAACCACAAACGAATTCTGGCGAGACGAGAGGTGAAAGGCCGATTCACTTCCGGTGCGTTTGACTTTAGAAGTCACGAGACTTCAACCCGGGGGGAGAATGTTCGGCCCAAGCCGAAGTTTTGACCCAGTTTCGTGCTAATTTGCCCAGTGTGCGCAACCCCACCCCTGCATGGTTGACAGCTAGGCGCTGCCAACCTGACAGAACAAAAAACAACGGCGCGACAACGAAAGTTCGCGCGAAAACGAAGACAGCGAAACGGCGCGCAAAGAACAGTCGAAAAGAGGATCGCGAAGAGAAAACATCGACTTCTTGTAAATAGCATCGGAAATAGAGAAAGTTTGTTGTTTTTTACGGAAGTGTCGCGTGTTTATTTGTGCCGGAAACGTAGTCCACAAAGGCTTGGGTTTTTACAGTCCGCTCAAGTCGAAGGAAGTCCACATCGCTCAGTTTACCGTTGCCATACGCCGCAACACGCGGTGTTTTCGGCAATCTTCAAGAAGGGGAGCGCACATAAGTGGCCGCATACCCGAATCATCAACCTTCAAGAAGGGGAGCACACAACAGAGATTGCATACCCGCTATAATCTTCATTTAAATGTATAAGATAAGTAATCTAGATGACAGAAAATTTATTAGAAAAAACATATGAAGGTCTGGGGGTTATTCTAAATTTTTTTTCAAAAAACCCGAATAGAAAATATAGGTCTAAGACCTTATTAACGAAATTAGATAAAGCGAAAAGCTTATATCGCATAGGACTTTCGGAAATTGAATATTTGCCGGAGCAAAAACAAGCTCCGTTAACAAAAACTTTACGATTTCTCCAAGGAGAAATCATAACATTAATAAATGAAAAGCTCGAAAAACACGTCGAACCACTTTCATTTAGGACACTAGTTAAAGCTATAATTACATTAAACAGATCATATGAAAAAGTTAAAATGGCAAGTGCTGCCGAAATCATTCAAATAGCTTCTACCCTCGTCCCTGAGTATGACGGGCAGGGAGATAAGCTAAAAAATGTGACAAGTGCACTAGCTGCATTGACACCACTCGTCACAGCAGCAACTGAACCAATCGCAGTTCAGGTTGTGCTGACAAAATTGACGAAAAAGACAACCCTGCTAACTTGGCTGAAATCGTGACAAAACTGGAAGCTAAATGCTCCAGTTCGGTTTCATCCGAAACAATAATAAATAAATTAAATAAAACCAAACAAAATGGTTCTTTGAAAAAATTTATCGCAGAGATAGAAGAACTAGCTGATCATTTGGAAGCAGCTCTTCTACTCGAAAATTACTCTGTTGACCACGCGGGGAACATAGCTCATAAAACGGCTATTAAAACTCTGCGTGAAGGTCTAAAAAATGAACGCACTCAGTTAATTTTAGAAGCTGGGACGTTCACGAGATTATCTGAAGCTACTGCCAAAGCAATGGAAGTAGACGATAAATCTCATAATTTAAACATATTTTTCCAGCAGAAAAATAATCGCGGAAGAAAATTTAATAATAGAGGAGGTCAACACCAACAGAATAAGTTTCAAAATGGAAATAATTTCAATGGTAATGGTAATGGTAATGGTAATGGTAATGGTAATGGTAATGGTAATGGTAATGGTAATGGTAATGGTAATGGTAATGGTAATGGTAATGGTAATGGTAATGGTAATGGTAATGGTAATGGTAATGGTAATGGTAATGGTAATGGCAATGGCAATGGTGACAGAGGACGTTCTTCTAGAGGAAGAGGTCGAGGTCAACATAACCAAGGCCATTACAACCAAAATCAAAACCAGGGGGCTGATCGTCAAGTTTTCGTCAACAGGACGGAAAACGGTCAGATCCCCCAACAGAACAACCAGGTTGGGGGACAAAGACAACAACCAAACCAACCAAACACAACAATTGCCCAGGCTCACAACCAGCAATAAAGCGGTTTTTTACAGCCAGCAATAATTTAAGTAATTTTATTAATGTAAAATTAGATATATCAGACGCCAAATGTACATTTTTAGTCGATACCGGCGCTGAAATATCCTTATTAAAAATTACGAAACTTTTTGGATCCACTCCAATGGACTCCGAAAATAAATGCACCATATCAGGTATCAACGATGAAGGTATTCATACGTTGGGAAGTACTTATGGTAACATAATTTTTGAAAACATAAAGGTATCTCAAGAATTCCAATTAATCAATGAGGAAGTAACAATCCCCACTGATGGAATTCTTGGAAGAGACTTTCTTACAAAGTACCATTGTAACATCGATTACGATACATGGTTACTTTCCGGAACTGTCAATTCGGAAAAATTTGAATTCGAAATAATTGACAACTTGGAAGGAAATACTTATATTCCTCCTCGTTGTGAAGTATTTCGAAAAGTAAATTTACCAGATACCAGGTCTGTGTATTTAATAAAATCACATCAGACTGACCGTGGAGTCTTCATCGCAAACTCCATTGTAGATAGTAGTTTTCCATATGTAAAAATTTTGAATACTACTAATAAAACAGTAAAGATCAATAAAAACTTTACTGAAAATATGACCAATGTCGACAGTTTTGACGCTTATAACTTTGGTCACGAAATCAAAAATAAACGTCATAAAAAATTACTGATGTCGCTAAAACTGGATAAAGTTCCCAAAAAAGCTAAAGACAAATTAATAGAATTATGTCGTGAATATAATGATATTTTCTCTTTAGAAAATGATCATCTCACCACGAATAATTTCTATAAACAAAAAATAAACTTGGAAGATAGTCGACCAGTTTATATTAAAAATTACCGAACTCCAGAAGCGCACATTCAGGAAACAAACAAACAAGTGCACAAAATGCTAAATGACGGGATTATAAGACACTCAACGTCTCATTATAATTCCCCGATAATGCTAGTGCCCAAAAAAACCGACAATGACGAGAAAAAATGGAGGTTGGTAGTGGATTTCCGACAATTAAATAAAAAGATTCTCGGTGACAAATTTCCTTTACCAAGAATTGATGAAATTTTAGATCATCTAGGTAGAGCAAAATTTTTCACAACTTTGGATTTAATGTCCGGATTTCACCAAATTGAACTTGAAGAGGAATCAAAAAAATTCACAGCCTTTTCTAGTTCTAATGGACACTACGAATTCAATAGACTCCCATTCGGATTAAACATTTCGCCCAACAGTTTTCAAAGAATGATGACGATTGCTTTGAGTGGATTGCCACCAGAATGTGCATTCCTTTATATTGACGACATTATCGTCGTCGGATGCTCAATCAATCATCACATCTCAAATTTAGAAAATGTTTTTTCCAAACTAAGACACTTCAATCTTAAACTAAATCCAGCAAAATGTAACTTTTTCGGAACTGACGTGACTTATTTAGGTCATCATGTCTCAGATAAAGGCATTCAACCGGACAAATCAAAATATGAAGTGATCCAAAAATATCCAAAACCAGAAAATGCAGATGATGTTCGAAGATTTGTAGCATTTGCAAATTATTATCGACGCTTCTTGCCAGATTTCGCTAAAACAGCTCACCCATTAAATCGACTATTACGCAAAAATCAACCTTTCATCTGGTCTGATATATGCGAGAACGCTTTTCAAGAAATTAAGAATAAACTGTTATCACCAGAAATTCTTCAATTTCCTGACTTCGAAAAGCAGTTCATTTTAACAACGGATGCTTCAAAAATAGCATGTGGAGCAATATTATCCCAAAATCATGGAGATATTGACTTACCAGTATGCTACGCAAGCAGAACATTCACTAAAGGTGAATCAAATAAATCCACTATAGAACAGGAACTCGTTGCCATACATTGGGCAATTGACCATTTTAAGCCATATTTATATGGTAGGAAATTCGTCGTTAAAACAGATCATAGACCACTAGTCTATCTGTTCTCAATGAAAGAGCCATCATCGAAACTTACTAGAATGCGCTTAGATCTCGAAGAATTCGATTTCACAGTAACTGGAAAATCAAACGTCGGAGCTGACGCACTTTCAAGAGTAGTTATCGACATTGATGAGCTGAAACAGATGTATGTGCATCTCGTACAAACACGAGCGCGAACAAAACTGCATCAACAAAATCAAACAAAGCCAAGCTCAGTAGTAGAGCCTGATCAACTCAAAATCTACGAATCTTGCAATATAAATGACGTCTATAATCTACCAAAACTTGAAATAGTTGGTATTGATACAAATGCGCAAACCGGTATAAAAATTTCCATTAGAGACAAGCGATCCAGAAAGGAATTAACTCCAGCGTTAATTATCCCTATGCCTCTGTCTAATACTAATGATAATCTCATGGAGATTATTCAGAACATTGACTCACAGGCCAATAAACTAGGAATAGACAAGTTAGCTCTAGCGCTAACCGCTGAATTCTCAAGTTTATGTGATATTCAAAAGTTTATACACGCGTACAAAGTGCTAGCCACACCCAAACCAAATCCTATTACTAACCAAAACTCAAAACAAATAAACCTTACGTTAATCTTTTATAAAAAACGTAGAATTATAAATGATCCACTTGAAGCACTAAAGATTATAGAATATTATCATGACTCGCCGATAGGAGGTCATGTTGGTTCTTACCGCCTTTGGAAAAAATTGAAAGCATACTTTAAATTTAAAAACATGCAAAAACTAATCAAAACTTTTGTAGAAAAATGTGTTCAGTGTAAAATGAACAAACATTCTGCAAAAACAAACGAAATTTATACAAAAACTTCAACTCCTCATTCAGTTTTCGAAACAATTTCCATAGACACAATTGGACCTATGACAAAAACGCAAAATGGTAATCGATACGCATTAACTATGCAATGCGATCTATCCAAATATGTTATTGTTGTTCCAATCCAAGACAAACAAGCTCAAACTCTTGCAAAAGCGTTTGTAGAAAACCTCATTTTAGTTTTTGGATGTCCCAAAAATATTAAATCAGATTTAGGAACAGAATACAAAAATGAAGTATTCGGTAAAATTTCTCAGTTCTTACAGTTGAATCAGAAATTTTCAACAGCTTACCACCCACAAACAATTGGTAATTTGGAACGTAATCATCGTTGCCTCAACGAATACCTCAGGTCATTCACAAATGAGTTGCATGATGATTGGGATTCATGGCTTCCTTACTATTGTTTTTGTTACAATACTACACCAAACACTGATACGCAGTATACACCTTTCGAAATAGTCTTTGGAAAACAAGCAAATTTTCCCACATACACACTAAACAACATAGAACCTATGTACAATCACGAGGAATACTATACACAATTAAAATTCAAATTACAAACAATAGCTCAAAGAGTACGTGATATCATAATCAAAACAAAGCTGAAAAGAATACAAAACCAAAAATCATCAAACCCAATCAATCTTAAAGTAGGAGACAAAATTTTAATTAATTCAGAAACCAATAGAAAATTAGACAACATTTATGAAGGCCCATATACTATAGTTAGTCTAAATCATCCAAATATAACAATTTTTCATACACCCTCGAATAAAAATAAAGAAATCCATAAAAATAGGGTAATCAAATACGCAATCTAAAAATAAAAAAAAAAAACTCATCCGAGCCTAACTTCAACCGAAGTAGGTGAAAGTTTCCCGGCAATAGGCCGTGGAAGTGAATAATTCGGAAATAACAAAAAACAGGAAGATTTTGATTATATACACAAGATTGTAAAAGGCAACTGGAGAATGGTAAAGAATAATTTTTACTTCATAAAAATCATTCTTCTTTTAGGGGGAAGGTGTGATAGGTTACCACCCCTGCACGGGTTTACCAACCCTGCATAGCTAATTAGTTGCAACCCATCATTTACTGCCTCACACTTCAATTTTAATTTATTGCCCTGCCTGGCTGAGTGAGCCACACACAGCCAGGCCCAGGACTCAAATTACATAACAATCGGTTCAATATGCGCTGGCATAACTGCTGTGCTTGCGCATGGGACTGTTTCGGGTTGTACAATTTTTCGGGTTTTACGGCAAAGTGGCCATGCGCTGGATAATGCTGATCCAGCGCAAAGGACACTTCGGGCCATAAACAAAGAGAGCCAACTCCAGATGTCTCCAATGAGTAAACTCTACAAATACGATGTAAGAAATGTAACCAAACTCATATAAAAGGGCCAGGAGCCACCAAATAAAGGAATTCTTTCTAGAACACAGACCAGAACTGTACAGTTTAGTGATCGCTCCCAAGCCAGGCTTGAGGACACCGATCTACTTCAGATGACAGCCTATGGTCCAAAATTCTAAAGACCCTTGAAGTAATCAAGGCTACACCGCGAATGGCCCTTGCAATTGGTGTTGGAGTCGATTCCGGCGGATTGTGAGAAGGTTTGCTGAATAAGTTGGGATCAAATTTAGCAAGTGCAAAATCGATGGGAAAAGGGCGCGCTGAGAAAATGACGAGGAAAGTGCTGGAAGTCTGGACGGATTTGGCAGCGATCTTGTTTATGCACAGAAAAAAATATGTAAATTTACACAGCACGTAATTACTGTTTCTTATGTAAACTCACTCAATGTAATGTTGAAATATAACGTAAAGAGTAAAAAGTCATGGAAATTACTCCAATGTAAATCTAAATCTAATGTAAATCATGAATCTAATGGAAACGCTGAGCATGGAAACTCAAATCTGATGGATTTCTACCCGTGTTCGTCTTCCTGTAAATTCCTATTCAATGTAAATCATATATCCGATGTATTTCTGCCAAACGTTGACTTCAAAACTACCCGAACTAAAAATAGTTATATTTGGTTCTCTTTCTATCGCTCTCATACTTCGCTGGCCCACTGCCTGAGCCTCGACCTGAACAAGTTGATGCTTTTGCCGCTCGTTTATAAAATGCGAAGATGGCTCAGTCGGCAGCGGGTAGCAGCAGTAACACCGAACATCCTACCCGTCGTCCGTTCGATTCCAGTCCAGCGTTATTCCACTTGGCCGTCGACGAGAAAGCGTCCCCTACCTGTGAAACAACTTTTTAAAATCGGAATTTCCTTTTGCTGCCCGCTTCAATAATTTTAAAACAGAACATAGGCCACACCCTTTTCCTACTGCAATCCAAGTCGAGCTTCTCATTCCCATTGGCTAATTAGATTTAGTTGATTTGAACTAATGTAAATTCCAAAAGTAATGTAAATTCCAAAACTAATGTAAATTTTCAAAACTAATGTAAATTTCCAATGAATCTAATGTAAATTTCCGATGAACCTAATGTAAATTTTTTTTTTTTTTTTATCATGATACTTTTTGGTACATGATAAATAATGTAAATTCACAGGAATATTTTTTTCTGTGTGGTTTACTACCATTTGAGATTGTTTGGACACGAAAATCGTCAAGTGCATCGATTACAAGCACTTGGGGATCGAGCTGGAGGAGAATCCGGCCAAAGTGAAGTCGATCAACAGTTTAGGCAGGCGTTGGGGATCACACTGCAGACGCACCGGATGGACGTAGTGGAGTCTTCGCTTGTGAAGGAGTACGTAATTACCGGGATGTTGGCGTATGTTTTCCAGTTGAAGTTAGGTTTAGAAAATATAATTATATTCCTTCCCGCAGGTCACCTTGAGCCTCATCCAGAACCGCTTCATCCACAACACGATGCTGTGCTGCCTGGTTTGCCTGTACACCCGCTGGCCGTCGCCAAACTGCTCGACAGCCAAGGGTGGTGTGTACCAGATCGCGTTCGATCTGTCCGAAACACAGTTCAGCAGCAGACGACTCGTCAATCGTCCCCGCCCAGCGATCTACAGGTCGACCAAAGAAAGACCCGAACGCCCCCAAGGCCAAGTACAAGAAAGACAAAGCAGCTGTGGCGGCAGCAGCTACGCTACAAACCTTTGCCGCCGCGGCAGCCACTTTTTTCAGCAGCAGGCCCTGCTTCCGTTTGCCGCAGGTCAGCAGCGGTTCACGTTCATGCCCGTGCCCAAGTACCACGAGCGGGATATCCGGACACAGATGTCCATGCTGTACAATTTCCTAACGCGCGGGTTCGACACCGAGGACGTTCAGTACATCCGCCAAAGCTACGAACTGATGCTCGGTAATGACACCGACATCAAGCAGCACTCGACGGGGTCGGTGCGAACGCAAAGCTTCTGCAAGATAGACCCGCGGGAAAAGGCCAAATACAAGTACCTCCATCTGTGCGGTACGGCAGCCGGAAACCACCTGAAGAACAATGAAACGGCCAAGGCCGTCACCAAGATGCAGGGTTTCCGCGAGATGCCCAATCGAACCAGCGCCAGCACCGAGCTGCTCAAGTTCCGCAAAAACCAGCTCAAGTTTGCCAAATCGACAATCCACGACGATGGAATCGATCGCTGCCGACGAGATGCTCATCGAGTAGGTGGGCCAGGTGGTCCGTCCGTCGGTGACGGATCTGCGCGAGACCAAATACGAAGCGATAGGCATCAGCAGCACGTACCTGTTCCTGATCGACATGGATACCATCATCGACGCGACCAAGTGCGACAACCTGGCCCGGTTCCTCAACCACAGTTGCAATTTCAACTGCTACACCAAGGTCATCACGATCGAGTCGGAGAAGAAGATTGTGATCTACTCGTAGCAGCCGATCGGCGTCAACGAGGAGATCACGTACGATTACAAGGTCCCGCTCGAGGACGAGAAAATATTTCATTTTATTGAGTGTGCAATTCTTGTTAAATACAGTTATTTTTTTGTAAGATGACAAATATAAAGTGTTAATATTTTAAAGGCTATACAAAAAAACCTTTCCAAACCCAGCATTACAAATTTTTCACCAAAATTGTACACACTTTTATAATTGGCCTAATCGATTTGCTCTCAATCAGCCAGAATCTTCTCAATAATCAAGATTTTCTAAGACAGGGAATAATACCTGCCTCTAACCACTCACTTTAAAATTAAAATCACCGTTACCCGCCTCCCCCATGTCACGAGTCACGACATCTACGCCCATGCCGCCACCACCACCAGTGGACTCCCTCGTTGGAGGAGGTGGTTGCTCACTGCTGGGTTCTGTTCTACAGCTGTGATCGTTGTCGTCGTCAAGGTCATGCTGTCACCACCGCCCTTACCGCCCTTACGCGTCTTGTGCATTCCGAAAGCCCAGGCCGAGATTCTGGTTCAGCATCATGTACCGTTGGTGCAGTGGATCGAGCTGGTTCATAACTACCCGCCGGACTGTTAGTTGCTAGAAGAACTTGGCGGTTAGCTTGACTACATGCCCGAGTACAACTGGAATCCTTGATGGGCCGGTTTAGGTTGTTGTTGCTAGAGTTTATGAGCATGCTGAAGTGCAGTTTGCTGTTGCAGCAGTCCTTGCGGATTTTGTGACCTCTTTTTGGCTTGTCCACGGAAGGCACTGGAGGTTGACCCAAAGGTACGTTCATTGGAGATTTTACTGGGGTTGATGGTGTTAATTTCCGCCATACGCCGCCGCTCCTTCAGGTCTTCGGTAGCGGCCGCCGCGAAGAGGTAGAATGCTATGTGATTAACACAAACTCTTGCTGAAGTTCGCGCCTGGCTTCGCTCGCTGGTGAATAAACGACGGATTGTTCCGGAGTTGAATCATTACGTCGGAACAGAAAGCGTTGCGTTTGGATGACAGCTCTGGAAAGGGAAAGAATTCATCATGAAAGGTAAGGTTTAATTATTTGTTGATCGCTATCGAGAGGAAAAACTTTCAACCGGATACAACCAAAGTATTCCTCGGCCCGTGGCAAAAGGTCCATCAGCTCCTTTTCAATAGCCAACATTTTATATGAATCATTCATTGATTCATGTGATTGCTTCAACGGCGCCAACAGTTTTGGTTCATTCCTAGCATAGGGAAACGGGATGGATCCTTTGCGGACATTCCTTCCTAAAGGATGCGATCCGCTTTTTGCTCTACCAGACTCGCTTTTGATTCGCCGAGACCTGACTCTCTTTCAAACATTCCACTCGCTCTCGCTTCCTTCGGTACTTGCTCACGGTAGATTCCGGAAATGCCCTGGAGGGACACCGCTACCAAGATCGAACCAAAGTGGAAATCATTCCCCGAAGCAACTGCCATAGAAATTCCTCCTCGGGAACCATGACAATAAACACTGGCTTATCCGCGATTATCGCAAGCAACTCTTCGTAGACCGGGCCGTGCTAGTTCCTTCCGCGAACCTAATAACGTTCGGAATCGGCCACAAAAAAAACCATTCTTTTCTCCGCGACCACGTTTGATAAATAGAATCAAAGCATAAACAAACAGCTTGAAGTTTCAAAACGTCAAAATCTGCACTCTCAAAAAAGTTACCAATATCTTGTTTAAAAGTTGGATCGGGTCTGAAAGATCTGGAGCCGATCCAAATCCGCTCCGAAAACCTTAAGTGGCACCCCCCTAGTCCGAAGTCCTTCGAACTTCGGATAATCGAAACTTTGGATAATCGAGGCTTCGGCTAGTCGAATTTGGACTGTAAAATTAATAGCCCTCCTTTTTTTTTTTTTTTTTTCATAACTTATTTTTATTAGGTCCTTTTAGGTGCTACGACCAGGTTAGGACCGAGGGTCAATGGTACAAAATTAATAAAAGAAAAAAAAAAGTAGCTGAAGTAGATGATCATTTTCCCGCGCCATGTGTCAACAAGTGTGCGATCACATCAATCTGTTCCTCGGGTGTCTTGCACTGCCTCAAGCGTACTCTGTATTCTCGGTAAATGGCCCACAGCTCCGACTCGCTGTACAGCTTCCGTTCGCCTTGTTGCTCCTTCGGGGTTGCACCGGCGCCGGCGCCAGTATCTTCTCGACTTCTTCCTGCGGGACGAGGATGTTTATTTCCCGGTTCAACGGACGGCACCGCTCCAGGTAGCGGAGGAAAATCCGCCGCGGTGAACGTGGCTCCTGCCGGAGTCTGATTGTCCTTCTTCCATGCTGGCGGCTTCGGCGTGGACGCCTGCTGCCTCGACTGGATGAACTGCGCACGTTTGGGACAGCTGCGATCCAGACCCTCGTGAGATCCAGAGCAGTTGGCACACTTCTTGGCTTCCGCTTCTTCTGCTTTGCACTTTTCCGTGCTGTGGGCACCCCCACAGCTGCTGCACCTGGGCTTGAGATGGCAGTTACTGGTTCCGTGACCGAACTGCAAGCAGTTCTTGCACTGGGTCACGTGCGGTTCTTTGCTCCGGTAGGCCACCCACCGGACGACGACTGGTCCCACTTTCTTTACCTTGCTACTCAACTCCTTCAGACTGGTGTGTCCCTTGGGGAAGAGCACGATGAAAGGCGTCTCATCGATGGCGGGAAGCTGCTGCTTCTGCCTGATGGCGTGTACCGTTAAAACGTCCAGCTGATGTTCCGTCTTGAGCAGCTCCTTGACGTAATCCGGTTCCGCGTTCGGGAGACCTCGCAACACTACCCGGTGCGGTCTCGCACTGCGCTTTCCGTGCGTGTAGAACTGCACCTTGTTCTTCATCAGGTGGGCTTGCACCGTGTCAAAGTCGTCGCTCGAGAAGCACGTAATTTTGGTGCCGTACCGCGTCAGTTTGTGTTCCGGCTGGACATCACATGACGACATCACCTTCGCAAGGCTGGCGAAGCTCGTGTCTTTCACCACCAGCGGCGGCTGCTTCTTCTCCCCGGCCGACTTGCCGGGTGCTGGTACCACGGGGGTGGTTTTTTCTGCTGCTGGGTTCGCATTGTTGTTGTTGTTGTTGTTGCTCTTCTCCGCTAGCGGGCTGAACTTGTTGTTGCTGAGCAGCTTCTCCACTTCCTGGCCATTGCCGTCGTTGATCTCCTCCTTAGCCTTCCTGCGCCGAACCTTGATCACGGGACGAAATTCGCCCCCGTCCTCTCCTCCTCCTTCGGAGTCTTCCACCTCCATGCCCGACGCCGCCTGCGTTTTGGGTTGGAACCCGTCCGGTTTCTCCCACACACTTTTCTTCATGGCCGCGTTCCAGTAGAACGGCCTTCTATCCTCAGTCCTGTGCTCCGTCCACTCACTCTCCGCCGTCGCGGCCGCCGCCATGGCCGTCGGCGAAAGTTAGAAAAAACACCGTCAAAAACGCGCTAAGCTCCAATCAAAGGACACACGTCTGCTCTGGGCGAGCTGTCAAACTGATCTGGAATAGCCCTCCTTTATTTACATTAAAACCTTTACACTGTTAACAAATGTTTTTTTCTACATTTTTCAAAATTTATCATAATTTCTCAAAAATATTTGGATTTTGTTTTCAAAAACGAAAGCATTTAATATGAAAAACATTTGAGTGAATTTTAACTATTATCAGAAATACAATTCTAATTTTATCGTTTTGGTTTTAAGAATATGGTTAGTTACATATCTGAGACCTTAGAGAAAAATGCTTGAGAAATATCTGTGTGTATTTTTTAATTACTTTTTCGTAAACCTTTTTTCCGAACCCAACACACAAAAAAAATACTGTGGGATTAAAAATTTCGTTGGTTGGATTAAAAGTTCGCGTTGGTGAATATTCGTAGAAAGTTCCAACTTTTTAATTTAAAAGTTAAAAACATTTTGATACTACAATGCTTATTTCGTGGAAAACATTGTAGTGATAAAAGTTTTTTGCTTTTAGTATAAAAATAAACTTTTTGTGGAAAAAATATTTCTTTTTGACACAACAATCATTTAAAAATAAATAAATCGGGTTTTTATTGAAATGTGATGAGGTGGATAGGTAAATAATAATCAAATGTTTTTAATAGTTCAGTTGTTTTTATTGTTTTACGTTGTTTAAAATGATTGATGCTATTCTAATTGAAATATTTCTTCAGCCTGACTAAATTACTTCCATTACTTGCTACAATTAACATTCCAACGCCCAAGGCTCCAAAAAAGTTGGAACGGTAACTTCAACTCAACGGATCTCGGGCATAACTCAACCAATCAAGATGATTCTTCTTTCCAGTGATTTGTTAGGATGTCTGGATGATTCTAGATTTTTGCAGAACTTAATTTGATCAAATCTGTAATTTTTGCGACTAAAAACATCGTTCCAACTTTTTTTTTCGCGTACAAAAAAAAATTCGCCAAAAATTCCGCGGAGGCAGTCGTTTTGAAAAAAGGTGGAACGATGTTTTCGGTCGCAGAAATTACAGATTTGATCAAATTAAGTTCTGCAAAGTTCTAGGATCATCTAGACATTCTTACAAATTACTGGAAACAAGAATCGTCCCGATTGGTTGAGTTATGCCCGAGAACCAGCGAGTTGAAGTTACCGTTCCAACTTTTTTGGGAGGCTTGGGCGTCCGTGTAAGTTGGACATGCGTTGGGCGTTCCAGTGTTAATTCAATCGGCGGACCATCGAACAAATTTTGCCTTTGCATCGTAAGTACAGGAATTTTTGGACCTACTTGGTATGAAACAAAGTGATCAACATAACCTAAAGTTATGTATTGATATACAACAAAATAAGGTATGTTTGAAATAATTAAAATATCTTTAATTTCATAAAGTTGAACATGTTTCCTATCAGAGATCGTGAGAAAATCATTTTCTTTTTATGATGTTCCTTTAAAGTTGATTTTTTTGGTTAATTTTATGGAAATGTTTCCATCATACGGGCAATTCCAAGGGGTTGGGCACATGCTTCATCCGTATGGCATTTGGAGCGACTCCAGTAAATAATGGTAAATATCGTAAATACGGATGAACGAGGAGCAACGTGAGAATATAAAAATAAATTTTGATCAGTGTAGCCTGTGACGTTTCTAAACGTCATTGGCAACTGTCACTTCTCCCTTTTTTCTCCGCGAACAGGCACGTGTCCTGCTGCTAAGTTAACCTTTAAATTTGAAAAAATCAACAATGACCGAGATGCTGCAGCTCTGCGGCCAGCTGGTTGGCCACTCCGGCTGGATCACTTAGATCGCGACCAACCCCAACTACACGGACATGGTCCTGTCCTCGTCGCGCGAAATTCCCAGATCTCGTGGAAGCTGAACCAGGACGACGCAAGTTACAGCTTTCCGCAGAAGTGCCTGTACGGCCACCCGCAAATTAACAGCGACGCTGTACTCGGACGGCAACTACGCCCTGTCCGGCAAGACAAGATCTGAAGGACTTGGCCACCGTCACTTGCCGCTTCGAAAAACATACCAAGGACGTCTTGTCCTTTCCATTCTCCGTGGACAACGTCAGATTCAGTCCGGAGCACGCGATAAGAACATCAAGATGTCGGCCAAGTGCTAGTTACCATCCAGGAGGAAGGTCACTCTGTCTGGGTGTCGAGTGTGCGCTACTCGCCGAACCACTGCCACCTTAACCACTCGATCATCGTGTCCCCCGGTCGGATCGCACCGTCAGATCTGAAACTTGAACTACAGAAAGCTGAAGAACGACCCTGGTTCGGTATCCGTTTCGACCGATGGTTCCCTGGGTACGTCTGGCGGAAAGGACTCAATGCGTTCCTGTGATATCTGATATATGGCAGGCATCTGCAAACGCCCTCTGCTTCTCGACGAACCGCGCTTTGCGTCGCCTACGGTCCGTCGATCAAGAACTGGAATCTGACCTGTACTCCGGCTACTATGACAACATCATCCGAGTCGGATCGCTGAAAAGTATTTCTGTTTCCTCAAAACAAGCTATAACATACTTACAAACGCTCGGAAATAGATTCGTTCTTTACTGAAGTTAAAAAAAAGTTAATCAATCAATAATTTTTATTTGTTTTACTTTTTTTAATGTATTATTCGGGTAGATACATAATTTGTATGGTTATAGCTGTATGGTAAAATTTTATAACTATTTATCATGTACTTCTAACAGTTTGCAGGGAACGTTTCCGGTAGCGGCAATCTACAAAATCACCAGCAGAAGTGAATGACGTTCTTCAGGAGTTAGGCCCTAGGTTAGGCCAAAGTCTTAGAATCTATAAGCTAACAATAAGCGCGCATTGACAGCGTCCAGCTGGACGCGGAAACGCTTCCCGCACGAACGCGCACGCTTTTGCTTATTTTGTTCACAGTCTATGGAGATCCCATGCTAGCCTGAAAATTTGTTTCCAGTTTGAAGATCAGCCTGGTTGTAAGCCTAAAACAAAGCAAAAATCCGCTAAAAAATAAAATTAACTAAACGCAACATTTGAATACCCTTTTGAACTTGATCTTTCAAGTGCTGGTGATGTCCGAGTTTCTCTCCTGATGGAGCTGGTCGATACGCATCGTTTAGTCAGGGCCGGTAGATGTTGCAGGACAACGCAAAAAATGTACACCGCTTCCGGCCGGTGACGCGAAACTGTCACGGGCACCATGCACGTTGCTGGGCTGTCAGAATACAACTCGTCGCTTTTTGCTGCCTTCCTTGTCGTTTAGGCGAAATGTACCTTGGTTGCTCTCTTCCCGTTAAACTTGCTAAAGCTGCGGCGACTGGATCTTGTTTCTGGTCGTCACATCCCAACGATTATGTCTGCTAGTCAGCCGCTTTGACTCCGGATTCGTCCGCAGCCGCGGTGGCCGACGTCGAAGATTCTCCTCCAGAACCAGTATCGGGACGGCCAAAACAAAACGTAACAGGTTCCCCCAAAACTCTCGACATGACTTTTCAGATTGCTTGTTTACATTTTGCAGCGTGAACTTAAATGAAATGTCATTGACAGACACACTGAAACAAATGAACATTCGAAAATTGATAACATCGTTTATATCTCGTAAATATGGATGCACATACGGATGAACTGTAGAAAATATATGAATAATATGCCATTTATTTGAAGTGACCACCCCGTGGGCAATTCAAATCCCCAAAATAATCCAGCTTATTTAGTTTTGTTTCCATAAATGTTGTACATTCTATGTTTTTTTTTGAAAAAAATATTAAATTTTAAATTGTATGTGAATCTTAAACCGGTTTTCACTGCCATCGTGAGTAAAATATTTTTTCTAGTTCGAACACTTCTAGCAACTGCTTTATGTTGTTGATGCTCTTCTTCAAATATAAAGCATTTCATATAACGAGAAGGTCCTACTTTCTTAATAGCTTCGCAGTAATGTAATAAAAAGTGAAATTTAGGCTTCAAATGTTCATCTGGGAATAAATTTAGATATTGTGAATGATGAAATTTAATTTCATCGTCTAGTTCTTGAAGTATTTCATTGGTGAATTTTGGCAACAAAACAATGTCTACAATTCTGACCAAAGTACAAAAAAATTGCCAGACTGGGTCTTTTTTTGGCACTAAATCTCCTATAATAACTGGGAAAAAATGTACAAATGTAACCATTTGCCTAGCCGACATTTTAAAATTTCCATCCTTAATAACTTGCGGAGTAAATGGTTTAGAAATATACTTAGTTTCTGCGGAACCATATTTGAACATTTGCTTTCTGTAGTTAATATTTTTCAGTGAAATTTTCAAATCAGAGATTAGATAACTCAAAACTAACATCAAATCGTATTTGCATACACCAGATGAGAAAAAGTCGTGCATTATGTCAATTCCAAAGTTTTTTGTAACATGAAAATTGGTTAGTTCATTAAATGGAGATTTCCCTCTAATACCAGTTTTTGACAATTCGTTTAGCTCTACATCTTTATCATAATTTAGTATATTTCTTAGTTTACTATTATCAATATCGATTTCGTATTTCATGGTATCACGGTGTTGTTTGCAGAAGCGACAGTAAAAAAAAGAATTAAATGATGCTGTGAAGTCAAGCAGTGTATTCACACCCAAATTATCTCCGAGAATAGCGCCAAGAACAAAATAAACTCTGTATTCTTTATCACCGACGGTAATATTTAACCCGTTTTTTTCAAGTGAAATCAAAATGTCAATTAATGGTTTGTGTTTTTTTCACGCCATATTCTGCGAAATCGTGAGAATTAACAAATGCTGCTACGAAAACATTGTTTAATGAGGATAAATAGTGAGTTGGGATCACAGGAAACTGGTAGTAAAAACCACAAAATTTGTAAGTGCCTGCATTTGCTCCTAAAGCATCAGAGATCTCCGCATCATCCGAATAGAGATAATATGGGAGGACGATTTCGTCAACATAATTTTCTTTTATGCTTTGCCAAAGTTCTGCGTTAATAATATTTGAAATTTCATTTGAATTCTGCAATTCATTCATAAATTGTAATGTTTCGATGAGAACATTTTCGGTTTCGAAATATTGTTTGATTTGAAACTCTATAGGCATTAAACAACCTCTTACGTTTTCGACCTGAATTTGAGGCTCATTATTTAAAACTATTTCAGTTAACTCATTGTTTATATTGTACATTTTCGGTTCCTTGTAAAGCGAATTATCTTTAAGTAGTTTGAACAACTTATGCTCTGACGAAATCAAATCAAACGGATGTCGCAAACGCTTCAAAAAAATTTCAAATTCGCATCGTTTTTCTTGAGCAATAGCAGGCAACATTACTTGTTGAACTAAATTTAATAGAGGATCAATAATTTTGTCTTCGATTTCACCTTGTGTTCGTATAACATGTGCTCTCGTTAAATTACTAAAGCTATGTAAACTTAATTTCAATTCAATTCAATTTTTATTTCACCAGTTAGCAATGTACAATGAGTTCAATTTGTTGACAAAATAGAGCTTTGGATTTCCTTACAACTATGAATTAGTGCTTAGATAATTAAATATGCGATTTTATAAGGAGAAAAGAATAAACAAAAGCAGGAAAACCAAGCAAAAAACCTACTACACTTGCTAAAGATGGGGGATAGGAGAAGGAAGCTTAAATTTTAAATCACAGTTATAAAACTCAGGCTGAGTATACGTATTTCGTCATAAGTTCCCCTAAGGCTAAAAACTGCTGCTCCTTATTTCGGCAACCACGAAGGCGAGTAAACATTTCTCTCGCGAGGGCGAGAAATTCCGTGATCGTGAAGAGATCACCATCAGCTACCCCGTCCTGTGCTGTGTTTCCAGATGCAGTGACGTTAGCGTACGTCCGAAACCCGGGTGGATTTGGTTTTCCAGCAGATCCCTGGTTGACTTGAGCTGCAGCCGATGAACTGGCAGATTTTTGCGTTGAGTTGGCTGGTTTCTTTTTTTTGTTGTTCTCCAACTTCTCGAGGTATTCCTTCCTGGCGGTGCATCCACGGTAATTTGCTGTGTGATTACCTTTACAGTTCACACATTTCACAAGCAGTTTGTGAACCTCCGCATTGTTCCCAACTCCGAGGTTCGCTCTCTGCGGCAACGAGCACTTCTCGGTAAAATGGGACTCCCCACATTTTACGCATTTTGGCGGAAGATTACAGTTCCGAGAACCATGCCCGAATCGCTGGCACCGATGACATTGAGCCGCGTCCGTAGGCCGCCTAGTGAAATATCTCCACGAGACAACAACATGGAAGATGGATTTCACCTTGCGCAGATCTTGCAGTTTCACCGTTCCCTTGGTAAAGTAGAGAAGGTAGAGTGCGTAATCATTTTCGTTGGATTTGTGAAGTAGCTTGATGTCCCGGGGGGTAATATTAATTAGCTCCAGTTCCTCCTTCAGATCTGGGATGCTGATTTCTGGCAGTCCTTGTAAGACGATCTTGGTGGGATTGTCTTCAGCCACGTTGTAGGTGAAGAAATTAATGTTGTTTTTCTTTAGCGCTGATAGCACCGCAGAAAAAACATCTTTAGTTTTTGCCATCAGCTGAACAGAGGTTTTTGTCAGCTTGAGCAGATACTGGACAGTGTCGCTCAGTTGGACACCGGCTTTATTGAGCACTGTTATTGTTGATGGTATATCCATACCAACAATGTGTATTGGCGGCAGACGGCTAGCCTTTTGTTTGGCTGGCGTGGAATTTTCGGGTGGCTGGACTTCAAGGTCGTTGTCGTCGTTTTCGTCATCCGAACCAATTGAGAGTGCGTCGAACGTGTTGCTGGTTGGGACCGTTGCTGAAGCGCTGCTGCTGGAGGCTGTGGCTGGATTACCTGGAACCGGCGCGGGATGCAAGCGGGATGTCCAGATTTATTCTTAGATCTGGTTTGCACTGGACTTCTGGGCTGGTACAGAGGATGAAGTTTGGTGGAGTCTAATCCATCAAGTGCAGACAAGATGGCAGATTGGCTTGTTTGGTTGTTCGATGTGGAACATTTTGTCACTCGTCCGGGAGACGAGTTCCGCGACTGGCCCGCGTTTAAAAACGGGTTGCGGTGGGTTGAAGTGCCTTTCCGCATCGCGGACACACTAACTCGCGACTTGGCGGTACGATCGCAACGTGAAAACGGGGTTTTTTCGCGGAGCACAAAGAACTGTGATGTAACTGGCTCTGAAGTTGCCAGAGAAGTCCCTATGTAAACTTAAGGTAAAGTTCAATGCAAAGTTCTTTAATTCATTGATTCTATCATCTATGTAATCTGTAGGTATTTTTTTTTTTTTGAAATTAAATATGTCTTTATTGAACTTTCTTATAATAATTACATTTCATTTACATGCTAAGTGGTATGGCTTAATGCTCTTCATCTTTGTTGTATTTTTCGTTTTATTATTAACTGTTCACATTTATTTTATTTACTTCAAATTGTTTTACATTATTGCATTGAATCGAATACATTTGGGTAAAAAAGAAAAAATCACTTTAACATCTAATCCTAACTTAAAACTAAAAAACTAAATTCATTGAAAAATTCAAAATTATTAGAACGAGTTAACTACGAACTGTATTTTAAGATGAATGCTCCAAGCGTTCTTACTTGTTCCTGGCGAGTTTTGCAACCACGCAGTGTTGTTGTCATCTCGATGAAAATGTTCAGAAGTTCTTGTGGTGAAAACAGGTCACTACTGCCTTCACCCGTTGATGCTGGTTGGTTTTCCCTCGGTTGCTGACTGAAGCCTGGAGGTGTTGTATTCTCTGCAACTTTTTGCCGCTGATTCAACGGCAATGGCTGCAGATTTGGAACCACTCGAACAGATCCTGCTACTGGCGACGCCAAAGCAGGAAAATCCACGTCCGTGTATGCTGGTGGTGTTTTGCGACGATTTGGTTGGTGCCTCGTCGTCGCTTGCTGCCGAATTTTTACAAACTCAGCTCGTTTTGGGCAGCTTCGATTCTTGGTCGAATGGTCGCCGCCGCAATTGAAGCATTTAGCTTCGATGTTCTCGTTTATTGTTTCGCAAACTTGAGTTTTGTGCTCACCTCCGCAGGTTGCACAACGACTCTTGATGAAACAGTTCCTTCCACCATGTCCAAACTGCAAGCAGTTCGAACACTGTGTCACGTCACGATGCACTGGACGATAACGTTCCCAAGTCACGATGATGTTGAAAATTGCCCGAACTGCTTTCAGCTCAGACGGCGTTGTCGATCCTTTCTCGAGATGAACCAGGTACAGTTGATCACGATACTTGATGTCCTTGTTGTGTCTCGTCATCTTGAAGACTTCGATCACGTTCAACTTTAGAGTTTTGAGCTCTTCTTTCAGCACACTCACATCCATGTCGTACAGGCCACGGAGGACCTGTTTCATGGGGCGTTTACCTGGATCGTCATGGCTGTAGTATTCAATCTTGGTGTTGTTCAGGAAATCCCGAACGTAGTTGTAATCCTTTCTGGTAGGTAGCAGAATTTTGAGTCCATCAGCACACAAGCGAATGGAAGCTCGTAAAGCACCAGATTTGATAAACCCGGTCAGCCACTTTCGCACCGAATCCGATGACGATGTTTTCACAAAAATGGGTGGCAACTTTTCCCGTCGTTCAAATTCTTCCTTCTCGCTCACGTCCACAGGCAGGGTAGCGAACTGGTTTCCAGACGAATTTTGAGCGTCCTTGCTCAAACTGCCTGGCTTTGCAGGTAGCGCTTCGGCATTCTTTAGCTTCTTCAAATCTGCCGATCCTGCTGGTGAGGACCGCCTCTTTTTCTTGCCGTGAGGCATTTTTGCACTTTTTAGCACTTTTTTGGTGTGTGAGGGACGCACGTCTGACTCGTTGCTCTGCTGGTCGCAGACATAATCTGTAGGTATTGTTTTGTTTACATTGATGTCTTCATCAACTAACATACGGTTACTACTACTAGCAAATTGGTCTAATTCTAGGTCTTCAATTATGTTTTCTTGTTGTGTTTCTTCTGTGTCGCTAGTATCATTTGATTGATGACCTGCATCTGTTACTAACTGTTGATTAGCTCTATCTTTTTTCTCGTGGTTTTCCATATGACGCCGAAAAGTATAAATAGATGAAAATGTTGTGGCACACTCAATACATTCATATGAAAAAAATGATGGCGTTCCATGTCTGAGTCGCAAATGTTCGATCAAATCATCAGCACGTAAAAAAATATCTGAGCAAAGAGAGCACTTCATTTTCACGATTTACTGGAGTGCCTTTGTGAGGCTGAACACGCTGCTCGATTTCGAGTTTTCTACGCCTTCTTCCTGGTAGAAAAAAGTCCTCAAAAAGGCCCACACCAACTCGTTGACCGGAGAAAACTTCAACCCCAGAACCGTTGTAGACTTAACTACAAGATCAATGCACCTTATGAAGCTGCAGGATTTCCAGAATACGTTGTCCTTGAAAACGTAGAACTGTGCCAACTCCGTATCGTTAGCGCCAACGACGATTATTGTCGGTTGGAGCAAGTCGCGCTTCTTCTTGCTGAGTTCGATGATAGGTCCGATGTCGTTCGCCGTGTAACAATGAACTAGATGGTCTTTCTGCGCATCCAGAATTGTTGGAAGCTTTCGCTTTCCAATCCTTTTCGGCTTCAAAACGGTTGGGAACAGCTTGAAGATGTGGTAATCACGTGAACCTAGAAATTATAAATCGTAATTATTATTGAGTATTTTTACAAATACTAATGTTCTCACATTTGTTCATTGAGAACTGGATGATTTTCTCAAGCAGCTTAATCCCAGATCGATCTGCAATGTTGCAATGTTTGGCGTGCTGAATGAATTTCGGAACGAAACTCTCCCATCGCGATAGCAGCTGGTTGGCCGCCTGCGGGTTCCGATACTCGTAGTCCCAGTCGATCTGAGAATGGAATAGTCCAGCATTAGAATAGAATCTTAGATAAATGTCACCTATGGGAGCGTTCTTTTATTACCTAGTTAGAGGGGGGGAGGGGTGTCGGCGTCTGTTACGAAATGTTACGAAAGTTGGGGGAGGGGATGGGGGGGGGTCTTGATGAAAAATTATGTTACGTAACGCAAAATTTTCAAATAAGCACTCATAAAAATTTGCAAAATGACGTTATGCGTAACGTAATAAAGGAACGCTCCCTATGCTGATGATAGCTTTTTTCAGAAGAACTTCCTAATCACCCCCCGCCCCCTTACCTTCCCATGTGTGCTGCTCATTTGGCGTAGTATTTTTAAATTTTCTCTATGAAATTCAATTGATTCGTTACTACATAGCTTACCAGCGTAGGTCCTACTGCGTCTTTGAACCGGGGCCAGTTATCCAGAATCTTTTCGAGTTTGGAAGGAGGTTCCACTTCGTCGATCGTCTGTTTGCGGTAAGCAGCTGTAGCTTTCCACTTAACTTGCAGCACATCAAACGGGGCGTCGTTGTGCTTCAGCCAAGCTTGGTCGTCGTGTTGCTGTTGAGCTGAAAAATTAAACATTTGTTGTAATTTGATTCCGAATAGGGTGGCTTATTTCTTTCATGAAGAGGGGGCTGGGAGGGGATTGAGTCAAGTTTAAGGTTAAAAATACTAACAAGGTTCGACGGGCGGTGCTCGGTTTTCAGAGATCTTTGGCTTTTTCTTCGATGGCGATCGAAACTTCCCGCGAATCGGCGAGTTGAAATACTTGTGGTAGATCAGTCCGGATGGGTTGCTCTTCTTGATGGTTTTGTCACGAGGGGTGTAGTACGTTTCCTGTGTAAACAAAGAAAGAAACAAAAAGAAAATAATTGTTTTAGTTAGATCAACTAAGGAGAGGAAATCATTATGTTAGTGCGTGCGTGTAAGATTGTGTTGAACATTAATGGTGTTCAGTGAGTTTAACTTGAATTGCTTATTCCCATGTCAGGCATGGGAAACTTTCGTCCAGCTGCGATATACGAATCAACAATGACACCGGCCAGGTCCGTCCTTAGAGATTTGGTGAGAGTTTTGTACTGTTCGTAGTATCTGACTACTATTTTCCCTTTCTCGTTAGTCTGGAGGAGCGCGTTCAAGTCAGTAGCTCGCACGGAAGAACTGTTCAGCTGGATTTTCCTCGGTTTTGAGCTGCCTTCTTGTGGAGGAACGAACATAACAGATGCTGGCCAAGTTTGTAATTTTTGACGAAGGCGCACTTTTTCGTCCATGAGCTCCTTCCCAAACAATTCTTGCAGATCTGACTCTCTCAACAGCTTAAGCGTATCAACCTTCACTTTTCCTAGAATACAAAAATGATTCAGAATAAGAAAAAGAGTGATAGATTATATTTCAAGCAAAACATTGTACTAGGGCCGAAGCCGAAGTGTAAACAAAGAGTTTATCCTGCTTGTTCCTAAAGTAAACATCAACTGACGTGAGCAGTATACTCTTTGTTTACACTTCGGCTTCGGCTCTATTACAATGTTTTGCTTAATTTATTGAATACCTTCTAACACATTGAAGACTTCAGCTCCAAGGTTCCAGCGCGTGACAATGAGATTTTGAAGATCAGATGAGGTTATGTTTCGCGGGGGGTGGTTCTCTTTGCTTCCATCTATGGATGTAATCGATGATTGAGACGATACACGCTCGGATTCTTCATCCTCACTGTCGGAATCTTTGGCAGTGTCCTCGTTGCTGGACGTCCCATCAGAGCTTGCATCAGCATCTATTATATACAAAAAAAAAAAAAATGCAGTAAATTATCAAACTTTGTTTGGAATAAATAATTTCGGTATTAACGCATCGGTCCCGATGTCAATCCCGGAAAATGTTCCGGTAGACGGAATTTCAGATATTGTAATAGATTAACAAAGGACATAACCTTATTTCCTCCATGCTGTAAAAAACACTCACCAGAATTAGAGTCTCCGGCACTCTGACCGGTTTCACTGTCCGAATCGTCGCTGCCGGACTTTGCCGGATTGCCAACGTCCACAAAGCGAATTCCTTTTTCCATTTCCGGACCAGCTTCGTTAAATTTACCTCACTTAGAATCCGACTAATCCGCTAATCAACACTCCGGAAACACAAGCCAAGATTTTTGACACATGAGCCTACGAACGAGTCTGGGACAGTTCACAGATAACCAAACGCTAGAAATTTGTACAGAACTTTCTAGGCGCCCAAAGAAAAAATCTGCAAACTTATCGCTCACTTTGATAATTTTTAATTATTTAATAACTAGAAAACATAGCAAAAACGAATATATATTTTAAAACATAATTTACTTTCAAAATAAAAATATATACTTTTAATTCAACCAACACATTATTTTTCATAGTTTGTAACAGCAAAAGCAAAAGTTTTCAAAGTAAAAAAAAATACTCTTATCCTAACGATTTAAAGCCACTTTTTGTCGTAAGAGTTGAATACTGTCATCATGACCATATTTTTTCTTTGGAGCAATTCCAGCTCAAATCAAGAATTTTTCTGGTACTTATGTACCCGACCCTCTCCGATTTCAATGAAACTTTTTAGACATGTTATCCTAGGCCTATATAAACCATTTTTGTGTATATGGAGCCAATAGTACTCGAAAATAACATTTGAGAAGGGCGTAAGGTATTTAAATATTGTTGTATTTTGCAATTTAAAAATTACTGTATCTCGAAGCCGTTGCGTCGTATCAAAAAGTGGTCAAAGACAAACTTGTAGGAAATTGGACGGGCTTTCTGAAAAAAATACACTGAAACAAAAATACACGCCACTTCTATGAGATTTTTCGATTTTTATGTCTAAAACTTAAATTTAAAGGTGTTGTCACGATTTTTTTTCGTTCAAAATTTTTGAGTAAATCGCCTAAGATGTTACCAAAAGACTGACGAAAAATGCAGGATGGTATGTCCCTCCTAAAAAAACACAAAAATCATTTACTAAAACTGTTTTTTTGAAAAGTGGTCTAATCGTCAAAATTTTCAAAAACCCATAGTGAGAATCGATTCCCCAGACAATTTCACATAAAAGTCTCCATATTGACCATTGTCCTATGTCCAATCCTTGGGAAGATACAGCGGTTTTAAAAATAAAAATGATGAAAAATTGGGTTTTTTGATGGTTTTTGGCAATTTCTATATGACATACTTGGTTATTCAGTCTCGTAAATATTTTTACCGGAAAGCTCGTCAAATTTCCCATAAGTTTGCCTGAGACAGCTTTTTGATTTGACTCGTTTTGATATTTACGTACGCTAATTTACTATCCAGGTTTCTACCACACTGGAAAAAATATTCCCTTTTCAGTTATTAACAATGTAATTTAGCTTATATCTGTAAGCCCTTATATCCAATTGAAATGCTGTCAAAGGCAAACTTATGGGAAATTGGGCGAGCTTTCCGGTAAAAATATTTACGAGACTGAAAAACCAAGTCTGTCATATAGAAATTGCCAAAAACCATATAAAAACCCATTTTTTCATCATTTTTATTTCTAAAACCGCTGTATCTTCCCAAGGATTGGACATAGGACAATGGTCAATATGGAGACTTTTATGTGAAATTGTCTGGGGAATCGATTCTCACTATGGGTTTTTGAAAATTTTGACGATTAGACCACTTTTCAAAAAAACAGTTTTAGTAAATGATTTTTGTGTTTTTTTAGGAGGGACATACCATCCTGCATTTTTCGTCAGTCTTTTGGTAACATCTTAGGCAATTTACTCAAAAATTTTGAACGAAAAAAAATCGTGACAACACCTTTAAATTTAAGTTTTAGACATAAAAATCGAAAAATCACATAGAAGTGGCGTGTATTTTTGTTTCAGTGTATTTTTTTCAGAAAGCCCGTCCAATTTCCTACAAGTTTGTCTTTGACCACTTTTTGATACGACGCAACGGCTTCGAGATACAGTAATTTTTAAATTGCAAAATACACTAATATTTTAATACCTTACGCCCTTCTCAAATGTTATTTTCGAGTACTATTGGCTCCATATACACAAAAATGGCTTATATAGGCCTAGGATAACATGTCTAAAAAGTTTCATTGAAATCGGAGAGGGTCGGGTACATAAGTTCCAGAAAAATTCCCGATTTGAGCTGGAATTGCTCTTTGTGTGAAGTAGCACTCATAACTTGTCGTCTGTTGAATAACAGTTAGACAGCTGTTTTTGATCAACATACGAGAAAAAATTTCAACGTTAGTTAAATAACAGTTTATTTCACTACTTGTATACCTGACTTATGTAACTCTTGAGATTTGTGCCACACAAGTGTTACAACAGAGTCAACCAACATGCAACTTCACTCTTTTACAACTTTTACACACAACATAGGGAATATGCACTCGCTCCTAACCCCATGCAATTTGCTTTTTTTCACTATTAAAACAATTTATTTTGGAACACTTTTGATAGAAATTTGCTTGCTCACTTCCTTTTGAGCTGTTTATCACTTTATTTCACTCGAAAACACTTTTTATGAGCTGTAATTGAACGTCAAAGTGCTGATATGCCAAGATGCTGTTCCCTCATCTGCAATGTTTTGCTCGAAAACAGTTTGTTGAATAAAAACAATATTGCACTGTTTGTTTCACTGCTTATCTAACATTGTCATGCGACGACACCTTCAGAAAAATGGGCGTGACCAACCATTCTATAAATAACCATAGGTTTTCTCGCTTTGTTACACAAATGTTATTGGGGAATAGATAATACACGCAGAAAAATCAAGCCTATTTGAATCAAAAAAATATTTTGTTGTTTCAATTTGACGATTTTTTGTTAAAGTAACCCTGAAAACCAATTGAAACAACTCAAAACTTTGAGTTGAATTAACTTACTGTATTTTGTCGAACTCTTTGAAAAATAACAACAAAATTGTCGCTTTGATTCTACCTAAAACAGCGTTGATTCAACTTAACTTAATTTTTTGGTTTAAATAAAAACTATTGTTGTTTACACGTGCCCGCTATCTGTCAAAATGTTAAGTTTTTTCTCGGCAAGCGGATGATCCATCTTCGAAGTTCGTTTTTTTTTTCGTTCCGTGCGGCCAGGTCATACGTGTGATTATATCCGTGGTCTGTTCTTTTGCGCGGCAATGAGCGTGAGCAATGATTTGTGAAATTCGGGACGGAAGTGCTCGAGATTCGAGGTGATTTTAAAGCCACCAAGAACCAGGACTCAACAGGTTGCAAGGCGGAGAACCAACCCAGCTCAGCAGATCGAATGGAAATCCCAAAAAAATAGCCTTCGACGAAACCAGCTTCGTAAGCATCTTATCATTTTACCTCAAAAGTCCCTTTTTAACGCTTTTTCCACACTTGCAGAAGTCTGTGGAAAACCACGATCTACCTGGAAGCCAGTACTGGCGTGATAACATGGCCGCCCAACTTAGCAAACTTGGCGGTTCAACGAGCAACACCTCTGAGCAACACCAGGTGCAGTGCAAGGACAGCGTTCAAGATTGTTCAAGAGTCGATTGGAATTATTTGAGATTTTCAATAAAATTTGAAAAATGAATTGCTGATATTATTTATTGATTCAATAGAAATAATCACCAGAAAATTACAAAAATATACTCAGTTGTTTCAACAAAAAATCCAGATTTAATTCAACAAAAAACCGACGTAGTTTCAACAAAATTCTGATTTGAACGCACTATCTGTCAAATCTCGATCAACAAAAGTTAGGGTAGATTCAACAAAAAAACTGCTTTGAAATAAAAAAAATGTCCCGATTTGAAACAACAAAATTCGAGGGTTGATTCAATGCATTTTTTTTTGTTGATTATATTCAACAAAATATTTTGTTGAATCAAACCTCGTACAGGCTGATTCTACAAAATATTTTTCTGCGTGTATAACTGATGCTCAACATACATATTCAACTTGACATTGCGTGTTGTTAGGTGGTGTGAATTTGTACATGAGGAATTTAGAGTTTCAATAATGTTTATTTATTGAAGATTGCTATAGTTTTGATTGTTGACCGATTCATTTGAGAACATATCGCTGGTAAAAGCTATAAAAATTAACAGCTTATAGAGTTTATGATAGAGAAAACAACAAATCAAAATCATACCGATTTTCAATATTACTCCGTGGTACGGTAATCGAAATGACAGTTGAAACGGTTTGTTATAACAAAGTTGTATAGTGGAGTTATAAAAACTGACTTGAAACAAACTTATATAACTTCAATTCCAATGACAGCCTTCGTTGGAGTTAAGTTCTTTAGCTATCAAAACAGACAGCAGCCTTCTTATTGACGCTTGGGCCAGCTTGTTTACTATGAAGCCCCGTGGAGAGATGTGGAAGCGCGCCTGGACCTGCCGTGGAGATAACAACAAATCGTCGAAGTCATCGGATCGAATCTTGGGAAAGAGGAAGTTCACCAAAAAAGGAAAATCTAAAAGTTCGCCATGCAGGGAATTTCTCACTAATCACATGCGCGCCATGATTGCTTCTCTTTTTTTTAATTTAAATTTCAAATTATTTTAAATAAATCTTGCAGAAACAAGCGTACTTTTTTATTAGCTTCATCGTTGATTGAAATTCTAATAAGAAACGTAAGTTAGTCGACGGTTAGACAGCTGTTTTCAATCTAACTTTCCTTTCCAGTGTGCGCTTAGATTTTACAGCACAGCCGTAAACCACGCCCCCTTTTTTCGATGAATCTCTTGTTAGACAGTGTTGTCAAATACATTTGTACAACTTACTCTGATAACTTGCATCTTTTTCCGGCATGTTATACAATATAAAAAAGTGCGCTTTTTCCAGTTCACAGGAGTTGTAGAACAAGTTGTGGTAACGAGGATTGGTTATACAACCTGTTAGGAAATACGTTTATCTGACAAAGTGTGTTGCTTGGGAAACCACTCGTCCAAAATGCTTTCTTTTGGTTTTTTTTAGTTTCCACCGTCGCCAATCTCCAATTTTTATTTAACCTTCGGGAAGTCGCGCAAAAAAAAACTACAAGAGCAGTCGCGTGGTGTACTTTGTGCACCTGTCAGAAATTTTCAAATAAACCGAATATAATTCCAAATAGGAAAAAACAATGTTCTACAAAGTTGTTAATTCCACCAATTAGAATGCCATCAGATATCTAACCACCATCCAAATAACCCGGGGGGCCCCGGGGATGTTCCGAAGAGGGGACATTTCCGAAATTCTGGTCCGCTAGGCATGATGGGTGTCAAACTTCATAATTTTCAAAGGCAGACCTCTATATGGACATTTTAAGTATCAAAGATGATCTGGCCACCATCCGGGTTAACCCGGTGGCCTTGGGGATGTTCCGGAGAGGGGACATTGCCGAAATTCTGGTCCGCTAGGCATGATGGGTGTCAAACTTCATAATTTTCAAAGGCAAACCTCAATATGAACATTTTTAGTGCAATAGGTGATCTGGCCACAATACGGACTAACCCGGTGGCCCCGGGAATGTTCCGAAGGGGGGACATTTCCGGAAATCCGGTCCACAAGCATGATGGGTGTCAAACTTCATTGTTTTCAATGGCAAACTTCAATAGGAACATTTTTAGTGATCTGACCCCAATACGGATTAACCCGGTGGCTCCGGGGATGTTCCGAAGAGGGGACATTTCCGAAATTCTGGTCCGCTAGGCATGATGGGTGTCAAACTTCATAATTTTCAAAGACAAACCTCAATATGAACATTTTTAGTGTAATAGGTGATCTGGCCTCAATATGGACTAACCCGGTGGCCCCGAGGATGTTCCGAAGGGAGGACATTTCCGAAATTCGGTCCACAAGCCATGATGGGTGTCAAACTTCACAATATTCAACGGCAACCCTCAATATGAACATTTTTAGTGCTATAGGTGATCTGGCCACAATACGGACTAACCCGGTGGCCCGGAGATGTTCCGAAGAGGGAACATTTCCGGACATCCGGTCCAGAAGGCATGATGAGTGTCAAAATTCCCAATTTTCAAAGGCAGTCCTCTATATGGACATTTATAGTGCCATAGGTGATCTGACCACAATACGGACTACCCCGGTGGCCCCGAAATCCCAAATCTGCAATAACAAGATCATTTCTAGAGCTTTTTGGGACTCCAAACTGTACTGTATTTTTTTAAGTATTCTTCATGGTGAATGATTTTTCCTATGTTTAAAAATCTGTTTATGTCCTGCTTACTCGTAGTAATCAAAAAACTTGTTATAAGATTTTAATCCGAATGTATAAAAAAATATAATATGTTTTTCTAAGATGATGAATAATGACCCAAAGCAACATTTTAACTATTTTTTTTTCTTCGCTAGGACTACTTTAAATTTTCAGTGATTAAATATTTACAGTACTTACGGAAAATTAAATATACACCAATAATCTTAACGCAGAATGCATATATATTTTTTAATCGTAATTAATTTGGGTGCCAATGGAAAGCATAAAATGATTTATGGCCTTACTTACATACGTTATCTAAATTAAGATTTTTTAAACCCCCCAACATAGTAGTCATGTCGTCATTAAGAGTAATAGGCATTTTCAACAAGTTTCATTTAATTTTTTCTCGAACTTTTTTTCGAACATCAATATGGCTAAATATTTTCCTCTTTTTAGAGTAGGGCAGCGAAAGGCCAAGAAGGTTGAATCAGTCAGAAATAAATGAATTAACAACAAGAATAATCTGTATACAATATAAGTCATCTAGTGTTTCTGATTGGCTTTATATTATTTTGCTTCAAAATTTATAAGTATCATAATTCCCGGGAGTTTCGACCAAATTTCCCGGGAACAAAGAGTTCCAAAAATTTCATATTTCTTTGATTTTTTCGGGTATTCCGTGGTCTAAACATAGCGACGCCATCCCCGTATTATATGTGTTGGTGAGAACTGCAGATCGCTGCAATGTTTACACGCGGGCAAAATTGATCTACGGGCTTGCTGCAAAAAATGTTATAAAATGTGACATTTTCTGCAGCAAATCCACTGTTGCAGATTTTGAGATATATTTTTCCTTTGGGTGTAGTTTTTAGTCTTTGATTTTTTTTTGTCCCGTCCGTGTAAATTAATCGGACCGCGCACTAGCATTAGCAATAAAGGTCGCACAATTCCGGATGGCTGCACAACGCTTATCTTGCTGTTTAACTGTAATTAAACGTATGATAGCACTAGACTCTCATCCGGTTACAATATTCCAACACGGGAGATACCATGTTTTCCTCTTTAGATGAGCGTGTAATACTATCCAGTAAGATAAGGGGCTCCTGGCCGGTACCTTGCTAACCTCGGGGATTGGAAGGTATGTTAGTAAACATCTATCTAGAATGCGCAGAGATCTCTACGTCACCTAGTGGTATAGATGTTTGTAGGAAGGTTTTGGACTCAATGTTAGTAAATTGAACGTTTGTTTTTTTTAACACCACCACCACCACCACCAAAACCATACCATCACCACAAAAAGCCATGCTAGATTTTAATACAAATACATTACAAAACGAACACAACAATAAAACCATCTTCCTGGCCCTGCTGCCCACACGATACTGACGCGCAATAATATCAATTACCACAATGACCCCCCACTGCATGCATGACTCGAACATGAACACGAACATAGCACAAAGAGAACACCACAAAAATCTATCTTCCCATCACCACTGCTTGCACAATACTCTAAATTAATCGGACCGCTCACTGGGCTCATAATCCAAAGGTCGTAAATTCTACGTTTTAATATGGGTGCCTTGGACCTAGGGCTTGGGCGTCGAAGTCTTTGTAAATAAAAGAAAGGTACTTGTGATTGATACTAGCAATAGTGGCCGGCAGCTGTAAAGTCAACTTCGATTATTACTTAATTTATAAGGTCCGCTTAGGTACTGATCCTAGGTTGAAACCAAGGGTCTGATAAAAATTATAAAAAACGAACACAGAAAAAAAACGATGGTAATATTCATCAGAAAATGGTGACAGATTTTGTGTCAAAAAAATTGTAATATTACATAAGGAATTGATGAATTTTCATCAGTTTCTGATGAATTTTCATCAGGTTCACATTTTTACACACTTTTTATATTCAACCAACCAAATTTTCATGTTTCCAAAATTCATCTTTGTTTGCTGCATACTGATCACGATGTTCACTTGGTCAAAACTAGATTTCAATATTTGGGAATTTTACAAAAATACTGTAATTATGTATTTTTGGTGTTTCATTCATCAAACCTGTATCCATTGGAAAAGGGGAGCAAAAAATACTCTAAATAAATAAACAATTCAAGAAAATGTATGATTACTTGTTTTTTGATGATTGCACTTTATATTTCATTTCTGGATCAACATTTGAAAGGGCGGTACGACATTGAACTTACGGCCTATCATTACACGCGTTTTGATGGGACGAAAGGCCGTATGAGTCGGAACATCTCCGGGGCAGTCCGTATTATGGCCAGATCATCTATGGCACTAAAATGTCCATATGATGGATTGCCTTTGAAAATTATGAATTTTGAGTCCCATCATGCCATGTGGACCGAATTTCCGGAAATGTCCAATCTTCGGAAAATCTCCGGAGCCACCGGGTCAGTCCGTATTGTGGCCAGATCGCCTATGGCACTAAACATGTTCATATTGAGGTTTGCCGTTCAAAATGATGAAGTTTGACACCCATCATGCCTAGCGGACCGGAATTTCGAAAATGTCCCCTCATCGGAACATCCCCGGAGCCACCGGGTTAATCCGTATTGTGGTCAGATCACTAAAAATGTTCCTATTGAGGTTTGCCATTGAAAATAATGAAGTTTGACACCCATCATGCCTTGTGGACCGGAATTCCGGAAATGTCCACTCTTCGGAACATCCCCGGGGCCACCGGGTTAGTCCGTATTGTGGCCAGATCACCAATTGCGCTAAAAATGTTCATATTGAGGTTTGCCGTTGAAAATTATGAAGTTTGACACCCATCATGCCTTGTGGACCGGAATTCCGGAAATGTCCACTCTTCGGAACATCCCCAGGGCCACCGGATTAATCCGGATGGTGGCCAGATCATCTTTGACACTTCAAATGTTCAAACTGAGTTTGCCGTTGAAAATAATGAAGTTTGACATCCATCATGCCCTGCGGCCCGGATTTCCGGAAATGTCCTCCCTTCGGAACATTCCCGGTGCCACCGGGTTAGTCCATATTGTGGCCAGATCACCTATTGCACTAAAAATGTTCATATTGAGGTTTGCCTTTGAAAATTATGAAGTTTGACACCCATCATGCCTAGCGGACCAGAATTTCGGAAATGTCCCTGCTTCGGAACATCCCCGGGGCCACCGGGTTAGTCCGTATTGTGGCCAGATCACCAATTGCGCTAAAAATGTTCATATTGAGGTTTGCCGTTGAAAATTATGAAGTTTGACACCCATCATGCCTTGTGGACCGGAATTCCGGAAATGTCCACTCTTCGGAACATCCCCAGGGCCACCGGGTTAATCCGGATGGTGGCCAGATCATCTCTGACACTTCAAATGTTCAAACTGAGTTTGCCGTTGAAAATTATGAAGTTTGACATCCATCATGCCCTGCGGCCCGGATTTCCGGAAATGTCCTCCCTTCGAAACATTCCCGGTGCCACCGGGTTAGTCCATATTGTGGCCAGATCACCTATTGCACTAAAAATGTTCATATTGAGGTTTGCCTTTGAAAATTATGAAGTTTGACACCCATCATGCCTAGCGGACCATAATTTCGGAAATGTCCCTTCTTTGGAACATCCCCGGGGCCACCGGGTTAGTCCGTATTGTGGCCAGATCACCAATTGCGCTAAAAATGTTCATATTGAGGTTTGCCGTTGAAAATTATGAAGTTTGACACCCATCATGCCTTGTGGACCGGTATTCCGGAAATGTCCCCTCTTCGGAACATCTCCAGGGCCACCGGGTTAATCCGGATGGTGGCCATATCATCTCTGACACTTCAAATGTTCAAACTGAGGTTTGCCGTTGAAAATTATGAAGTTTGACATCCATCATGCCCTGCGGACCGGAATTTTGGAAATGTCCCTTCTTCGGAACATCCCCGGGGCCACTGGGAAAGTCCGTATTGTGGCCAGATCATCTATGGCACTAAAAATGTCCATTTAGAGGATTGCCATTGAAAATAATGAAGTTTGACACCCATCATGCCTTGTGGACCGGATTTCCGGAAATGTCCCCTCTTCGGAACATCCCCAAGGGCCACCGGATTGTACTCAGAACCCATATTTTCATCGAGTCGGAATTAGAGGCCCTCCTGAAAACAATGAAACAGTTTTGGGGTCAATTGATCCTGATTGAGACTTATAAAAACAATGTGTAACTTCCGGTATTCATTCCACCAAAAAAAATACTTACACGAGCAGTCGCGTTGGTGTACTTTGTGCACCAACCCAAAAACACTATTTTAAAAAATATATTAAAAATAGTTTTTACTCAACAATGTCTTAGGTAAACTTGTTTCCGTCAGTAAAAATGTTTAACTTGAGCATATATCAAGGCTACGGCTTGATTGTTTCATGAAAAACTATTGTTTTTCGAAGTTTCCCAAATCTGGTGCACAAAGTACACTAGCGCGACTTCCCGAAGGTTAATATATCAAAAATCGGAAGATCAACTAAGTTAATCCTTATTATCAACTAATTTTCACTTTGTGCATGAGCTTGCGATTTTTAAAGGAAGAAATAAAATGATAAAAATATTCAAAACGTTAAAAAAATTTAAGCTTGGATTCAAAAACTCTTAAATTAAATTAATTAAACATCATTTTCAAATTGTATAATTTCTGATCAATAATAAATTTTTAAACTATTTAATTTCTATTTTTTTGATTTTTCGGATTAGAATTTGCATTTTGAACATTTTAAAATTTCTTTATTATTTTTTTTAATTTCTTATTTCTGAATATCAATTGTAAATATTTTCCAAAGTTTATGTTGCCACCTTTTCAAAATGGACCAAAAAACAGAGAGCAAATACAATATTTAAAAAAATAGCTTCACAATTTTAATGGAAATAACTTATTTTGATTAAGTCTTTTTAGGACCAGCTACCAGGTCGGTTCGGAAAACAAATTTGAAGTGTTTTTCTTGCTTTGATAATCATATACGACATGTTTGGGCTCGTTTAAAAATATTTAGAATTTTTGTAGCATGTCGCGGAACCGCGGAAAGTTTTTTTTCACGAAAAAAGGATTTCGCCATCAGCTAGATATTTTGAAAACTAATGATGCAAAACAACTGTACTGATTTAAAGTGTGTTTGAAACACTTTTAAAATAATAAAACCATAGCTTATAGTTTTGATTTTTAACCCACTCGACTTTGGTCAGAGTTTAGTGACATAAACTTCAGAATAATATTCGCAACGGCTAATTAAAGATTTAAAAATTTAACAATTTAAAATTTCTAAATTTTCTTAATTTTTGATTTCAATTTTTTTGTTATAAGACAAAGAAATGCCAGATATAAAAAAAATAAAAAAAAATTAAGATAACAATTCAACAGAATAATATCAAAAAATCTGAAATTCCAAAAATAAAAAAATCTAAAACTGAAAAAATAATAAAATAATTAATACTTAAGAAATCCTAAACAAAAAAAAAATATCATTTTAAAATTAAGTTATTCAAAATCCAATAAATTATGTTTTCTCAATCTTAATTTTTGGATGCTTTAAATATTTTTATGTATGAATTCTAGTATTCCTAAATTTATTTATTATTACCAGAAAATTAAGTCATTATTGTAATGGCTTTTCCCTTATTTCAGCATTTTATGATTCAGCGTTTTGACAGTTAGCTTCATGAGGCAATTTTTCAATATTATTTAAGCGAATACATTATTTTCAAACGTTATTTTCAGTCGCATTCAAATAAACAAATCAAAATCTCATCAACACATATTGCACCCGAAGAAATATCAAACGACGCTTTTTGTTTCTGTTCCTTTTCAGCTGCGTACCGCTTAAGAGAAGTCTTTTTGTAAACCTTTTCTTGAACGTTTCTTGAGATTTTTTTGTATGGAGTTTTAAGAGTCTCCGTACTACAGGACATTTTTTAAAAATTTCGTTTGAATGTAAAATATAGTTCTTGTAGCAAAATCCAGACTAAGATTTGATTTACAGGAAAAATTTAATTGATTTAAGAATTCTTACATAAAGTATTCTTTACTTTTAAAACAAAAATTTATGATAATAATTAATTGCACATAATAATTTCAAAAAAATCTGAAATTCCAAAAATGAAAAAAAAATCAAAAACTTAAAGAATTAGAAAATAATTACAACTAATAAAATCCTTAAATTATAAAAAAAAAAACATTTTTTATCATTTTTAAATAAAGATATTCAAAAAATAATTTTCAATCATTTTAATAAATTATGTTTTAATAATCTTAATTGTTTGATGCTTCGAATATTGGTATGTTTGAATTCCCGTGCAGACTAAGATTAGATATACAGGATAAAACTAATCGATTTATGAATTCTTACATAAAGTTTTCTTTATTTTTAATTTAGCAAGGTTTCGTAAATATAAAAATTCTAAACCATAAAATGTGCAGGATTTTGTTCCCAGAGTCAAGATATTGCTTGAACATACATCGATTTTAATAAATGGTTACAATCCTAACCCAAGTAACCATCCAGCACTAAAAGAAATCATTAATAGGCTGTAAACCAGCATTCCACAGCTAATCTGCTGTAAAACAGCTAATGTGAGAGCAAATCAGCTCTAAATCAACTGCTATAGCATTAGCTGAAATGCAGCTGATTTCGTGCAGGTACTAGCAACACTGCTCCATTTTTCCCATTTTACTGGCAACACAGTTAAGAAGTGAAAGAGAAAGATTGATGAAAACCGAAACAAAATATTGCTAGCTCGCTCATCCCTCACCGAAACAAACCAGCTGAGAAAAAAATGAAACGGATTTCGGTCGCAGTTAAGATTTGACAGTTTACCTGACAAAAAATATGTTTATGCTGTTTTTTTAGCTCCAGCAAAAATTAGATGCACATTCCAGCACGAAGGGCAACTTTTAAATACTACTGAAACTGCGCCCGGATGCCACCACATATTTAGGCGTGACGGCAAAGCTGCATCATTCGACCAAAGAAAACATCAACCTGATCCTGGCATCAAGTCTCCAACACCAAGCATTTCATCAAATAAATTGTTCCTCCTCTCAGCCGTTTCCTCCCATCAGCTGTGTCGGTAAAGAAGTAGTAAACAAACCAAAAATGACCGATTCTTAGCACTTGTTTACCAAGGAGTCATTTTTTCAAGTTGAACTTTGGATGGTTCTGATAATTTTCCATGTTTTCCAACAATTTGAACTACACAAAAAACATATTTCCACACCAAAGTTCCTATTCTAAACATATCTGTGAGCAGATGTTGTAAAATGTATAAACACTGGAAATTTTTAATTTTCCCAACTTTTTTAAATAATAGCTCAAATTAATGGAAGAACTGCAGATATTTAATCAATCTAAACGGTATTTTATAGTGAAATGACTCTTTAATAAGCCCGCTTATTGACAAAAGCAGATTCTGTAGGTATAAAATTATACAGGACATTTAAAAAGGGGGTATATAGAAGCGTTGTCCCGTCACGAAAAATGACAATTGTTTAATTTGCAATAGTTCGTGAAATCGGATTTGCATCATATTTTGGATTCTCTTCGTACTCAAAAAACCCTTTAAAATGCTTATTAGAAATCGAAAATTGGTCAAAAGGAACCAGAGTTACGACTGACGCAAGTTTACGTTGTCCCGTCACGCTAATTTTTTGGTCAAGGCACGAATTCAAAAAAGTGCTCATTTCTCGTGTCTAGAAACAAATCGTGTAACAGGCCAGTTTTTGATCGATCTAGACTAAATCGACCCTCCAGAATCCAAATTTGCCTGTTGATTTTCCTGAGTCTCAAAGGGAAGCGAGATATTCAAGATGGCGTCTAATATGGCGGCAGAATGAAAAAAACACCATAAAAGGATTTTTAAGTTCAATCAACTAGTCAAATTTAACTAATTTGGGGTCGCTGAACTTGAATATGAGCCATATAATACTCCAAAGTACTCAAAGAATGTGCTATACAAGATGGTGGCCAAGATGGCGAACCTAAAATATTGGATTTTTTATACAGAAATGTAACAGGCAGTCAACAGGTCAAATTTAATTAATTTGGGGATGCTGAACTCGAATATAATACTTAGAATATTCTTAAGTCCTTAGAACAGTCTGTGCGGCATAATGCCGAATACGGTGACAAATAAATAAATAAGTACTCAGGGAATGCAATTCAATTTTCTAGCTTCGCCATATTGGCCGCCATCTTGGATTGCACACGCCCTGAGTACTTTGGAGTATTATATGGCTCATATTCGAGTTCAGCGACTCCATGTTAGTTAAATTTGACCCGTTGATTGCCTGTTACAACCCTGAAAAAAAATCAAATTTTCTGGCTTCGCCATATTGGTCGCCATGTTGAATTGCACATTACCTTAGTACTTTGTAGTATTATATGGCTCATATTCAAGTTCAGCGATCCCAAATTAGATAAATTTGATCCGTTGATTGCCTGTTACACATCTGAAAAAAAATCAAAATTTTCAGCTTCGCCATATTGGTCGCCATCTTGGATTGCACATTCCCTGAGTACTTTGGAGTATTCTATGGCACATATTCAAGTTCAGCGACCCCAAATTAGTTGAATTTGACCCGTTGATTGCCTGTTACACATCTGAAAAAAAATCAAATTTTCTAGCTTCGCCATATTGGCCGCCATCTTGGATTGCACATTCTCTGAGTATTTTGGAATATTCTAGAGCTCATATTTGAGTTCATCAACCCTTTGTTAAATTTGACCTGTTCATTGTCGATTACATTTCTTTATAAAATATCGAATATTATAGCACCGCCATATTGGCCGCCATTTTGGATTGCACATTCCCTGAAAACTTTGGAGTATTCTAGGAGTCATATTCAAGCTCAGCGACCCCAAATTAGTTAAAGTTGACTAGTCAGTAGAGATTTTCACAATTGCTTCATTTCGTGACGGGACAACGCGAGCAAAACCCTCTTTTGCAAAATGTCTGCGTTGTCCCGTCACGAAACGAAGTACCTGTCAGATCCACAAAATTTGACGAAATTGGGTTATCTAGGAAGCAAAATCTTCGTTTTTCATTTTAGAAACAACTGTAGAAAAGGGTTTTTCCAAAAAACTTACTAGGAGAGCAGAGTTCTTCACTTTTGTGTATAAAAATCAAAATGATCCAATTGTACGATGTTGTCCCGTCACGCTACATATGTATCTCACTTGACTCAAACTTTGTGTTTTTAAATGTTTGCTGGAGTGAATCTTATAGGAAATTTAATGTACTTTCCAAATTTGTATAACTATTGGTACCTTTTCCCACAGATTTTAAAGTTATCAGCAAAAAACTGAAAACATATGCGTACAAACGTTGTCCCGTCACGAAAGAATCGGTCAAATAGAACTGGGGTGGGAGGATGAGAGAGAAAGAGATAACAACATTTTTGCATCTCACATTTTTTTGACGTTTTGCAGGGCCGGATCAACAACAGTAGGGGCCCAGCTGTAAAACAGAAATATAAAGTCCAAACTCAGCTGCAAATCAGCTGTAAAAGCGCATTTCCAGCAATTTCCAAAACAATTCAGCTGTTATTCACTGCAGGTAAAGCGCTGTTAGTGCTAGACAATTACTACTTTTAGTGCTGATTGGTTACTTGGGAAATTATTCAACATGATTAGATCCCAGAAATACAAAAAAAAAAAGGATTTCATTTGTGTTTTTTTTGTTTTGCTTAGAAATATTCAGAGAGTCTTTTCTAGAACCACCACAGCCAATTTACATTACATTTCCCCTTTATCTTGTAAAATCATATTGGTTATCAAAACTTATTTTAAAAATTAATATAGTTTTGACAGTTATTTCAAAATAAATAAATAAGTGAATTGATGATTTTAATTTGTTAATCGTGTTCGCATTTACAATTTTTATCGTACATTTTATTTTATTTCAAAAAGATGTGTCTCAGGAACTAATAGATCAATCTCAAATGGTTCTGAGTCTTTACACGATAAGAACAATACAAGTTTTGCTTGATGTTGCTGTTATATCATTTTCATTGAAATACTTGTACACTATTTTCAATAAATTGGATAATGTTAATTTTTGTATTTTAACGAAATATGCACTTTAAAGCTTACTGTGGATTTATTTTTTATCGATAAAAAATGAATGATTTCTATGAATTCATAGACTTTTAAATATTTTGAATCTGGATATCTTTAATAATGTCTTTTTGATACTTTTTGGTTTAAATTGAACCGTTTATTCGATCAGAAAATTTTATTTTAATTTTTTTTTTAACTTCGAAGATAAGCAGCACTGCAACGATAGATTGAAATTTTATTAAAAAATTATCTTTAGAATTAAGATCTGATTAAATTTTTTTGTCATGTTTTCAAATGTTATTTTTGCTCAAATTCTGGACCAATTTTTCAGAGTACAATGAGTAATAAATTTGAAAATGGCGTTTAGTCGGAATATTAAAGTTAAACATGAATCGTTTTCATATTTGATGCAATCGAGGAAAATTTTAACGGTTACATATGCATTTAAAAATGGTTACATATGCATTATTAACAACTCTTCCAGTGAATATTTTGGCGTTTAAATTTAATTTAATACATTTTATCTAAATTTTTGAAGACATTAAAATTAAGGGCTAAGAGAAAGACCGAGCTCCGAATTTTGTCGTTTTGCGCTTGCTACATTTCGCTCTCCCCGCGCGTTGCTTTCTCTCTCTATTCTTTCTCGCCGTGCTGCCAGCAAGGCGATAGGCATACTTTTGTGCCGCATGAACGTGATACCAATAATTATGCCGTTGATTCCATATTACTTCTGATGTAAAAATCTTCAATTATTATTTCAAGAACATTGTGAAGATTTTTGTATTCCAGTATTATAAATTATTACAAAAATATGTAAATAGTTCAAAAAATCGTACATTGTTCGAGAACTTGATTTTTAAAGCAATGACCCCGGAAGTTTTTGGTTGGGACCGACTCCGTGGCTTAATGGTTACAGCTTCTGCCTCACAAGCAGAAGGTTCAGGGATCAAATCCCGGTTGGTACCTTTGAAATTTGGATTCAGTAATTTGAACTTTGAATATGAACAAAAACGAAAATGAACCAGGTGGGATTCGAACTCACACCTTTGGATTGGTGGTCAGGGACGCTAAGCAGTCAGCCATCAGAAGGTTTACACTCTAGCAGTGAAATGATCCGTAGTGGTGAAACATGTTATCTTCTCATATTAAATACGCGCTGATCCCTGATTTTCCTGACGGGATTGGAAGTCTAAATACAGATCGAGTTTCCTTCAGATGCTTGCTTCTATATTTAGGCGGGGCCGAACAATGCCCAGCGACCTCGGAATTGGACCGCAAGGAGCTCTGTCATTCTGAAACGGGTCGTTGGAAGCAGCGCGAGGGCTATCACCACCTAATACCCGGGACTGAGATAAGTTGTATCACCATTCGGCATATACAAAGTCTGATACAAACTATACTTTCCCATAATATCGCTACCGGCTAGCGGGTATTGGATTGGACCACACACACACACACACACACACACACACACACACACACACACACACACACACACACACACACACACACACACACACACACAGACGTCAAGAACGCGTTCAACAGTGCGAGCTGGGCGGCCATAGCAGCAGCGCTGCACAAAATGAAGGTGCCTGACTATTTGTGCATGATCTTGAAGAGCTACTTCGAGAACCGCG
The DNA here is from genome assembly GCF_016801865.2 of Culex pipiens pallens. NCBI lineage: Eukaryota > Metazoa > Arthropoda > Insecta > Diptera > Culicidae > Culex > Culex pipiens. The sequence continues at coordinate 79,019,981 of NC_068937.1, read as the reverse complement.
TGCTGGTCTACGACACTGCCGATGGACAAAAAACCGTTGTTGTTACCGCGGGAGTTCCGCAGGGATCCATTCTGGGTTCAGCACTGTGGAACGGAATGTATGACGGAGTGTTGACACTGGGGCTACCCAACGGCGTAGAGATTGTTGGCTTTGCAGACGACATAGTGCTGACGGTAACCGGCGAAAATGTCGAGGAGGTCGAAGTGCTGGCTATGGAGGCAATCGCAATGATCGAGAACTGGATGCTCGAGGTGAAGCTGCGGATCGCTCACCACAAGACGGAGATGATACTGGTTAGTAACCACAAAAAGGTGCAGCAGGCCCAGATACACGTTGGAGAACACGTCGTGCACT
>NC_068937.1:78942127-79017127 GCF_016801865.2 Culex pipiens pallens | reverse complement strand
CAAGGACAAAAACAACGTCCATACCAGAATCAAGCAGATGGTGAATGGAGTCAAGGCAGCCATGAATGCCGCAGAGCGCGAAAACAGCTCGCTGGTGGTGACGCGGAATTCACTGAAGCTCAGAGCTGAAAGAGCCGAAGAAACGCTGAACGCAAAACTGGAGGAGGAAGCGCTACGGGAGAAAGAACCGAAAACGCCGCCCGGCCCAGGCTCTAAAAGGGACAGGGAAACGCCTGGAGAGGAGGAGGACGCAAAGAAGCAGAAGCAGGGGAATGGAGACAGTCCGGACCCAGCGAAGGAGCCAGAACCAGACCCAGGGAAGGAGGAATGGGAGAAGGTCAAGAAAAAGAAGCGGAAGAAAAAAGGGAAGCAGAACGAGGACACCCAAAAACCCAAGTTTCGCAGGGAGCGTAACAAAGGCGAGGCTTTGGTGGTCGAGGTGAAGGAAGGTGTTTCGTACGCAGACCTCCTCCGGAAAGTACGAACCGATCCGGAACTCAAGGAGCTTGGCGAGAACGTGGTTAAAACCAGGCGCACACAGACCGGAGCGATGCTTTTTGAGCTGAAGAATGACCCCGCGGTCAAGAGCTCAGCTTTTAAGTCCCTCGTCGAGAAAGCCGTAGGCTACGAGTCGAAGGTAAGGGCGCTATCGCCGGAGACAACGATTGAGTGCAGGAACCTGGACGAGATCACGACGGAGGAAGAGCTAGAAGATGCGCTGATCGTTCTTCTGGATGACCGCACGACACCGATGGCAATCCGGTTGAGGAAAGCCTACGGCGGCACGCAAATTGCGTCGGTCCGACTATCGACGCCTTCGGCGTCTAAGCTGCTGGAAGCCGGCAAGGTCAAAGTAGGGTGGTCGGTGTGCCCACTGAGGCCTGTTCCTCGAGTGACCCAGCAGATGACGAGGTGTTTCCGCTGTATGGGTTTCGGCCACCAGGCGAGAAATTGCGACGGTCCCGATCGAACCAACAGTTGCAGAAGATGTGGTAGAGAAGGCCACATGGCAAGAGACTGCAAAAATAAGCCGAAGTGCGTGCTCTGTAAAGAAGGCGATGGCAATAGCCATGCGACGGGTGGCTTTAATTGCCCGGTGTACAAGAAGCTGGCCTCGGGCAAAAAGTAGTGGAGGTGTCCCAGGTGAACCTCAATCACTGCGACACTGCACAGCAACTGCTGTGGCAGTCGACCGCGGAGACGGGGTGTGACGTGGCAATTATTGCAGAACCGTACCGAGTTCCTCACGACAACGGAAACTGGGCCGCGGATACAGCAAGAATGGCGGCGATACACGTGATGGGGCGGTACCCCATACAGGAAGTGGTCTCGAGGGCGTTTGAAGGATTCGTGATCGCCAAAGTAAACGGAACCTTCTTCTGTAGCTGCTATGCTCCCCCAAGATGGACCTTGGAGCAGTTTCAGCAGATGCTGGATAGTCTGACCGATGAACTGATCGGACGAAGCCCGATCGTTATCGGAGGTGACTTCAACGCGTGGTCGGTCGAGTGGGGTAGCAGATGCACCAATGCTAGGGGGTATAGCCTAATGGAAGCTCTGGCAAAGCTAGACGTTAGGCTGGCGAATCGCGGAACCAGCAGTACCTTCCGCAAAGACGGTCGTGAGTCCATTATCGACGTTACGTTCTGTAGCCCGCGACTGGCGGCCGACATGAACTGGAGGGTGAGTGAGGACTATACCCATAGCGATCACCAAGCGATCCGGTACAGCATCGGGAGACGAGCCCCTGTACCAGATAGGAGCAGCCGGTCCTACGGAAGGAAATGGAAGCTGCAGTACTTCGACGAGGGTCTCTTCGTGGAAGCGCTCCATTGGTGTGATGGTCCCCAAGACTTGAGTGCCGACGTGCTAACAGCACAACTGGTGACAGCATGCGACACAACCATGCCGCGGAGACTGGAGCCAAGGAACTGTCGTCGTCCAGCTTACTGGTGGAATGAAGAACTCGGTACCCTTCGGGCAAGTTGCCTCAGCGCCAGAAGACGAGTCCAGAGAGCAAGATCCGAAGCAACTAGAGAGGAGCGCAGAGAGGAGTACCGGTCTGCAAAGGCCGCGCTCAAGAAAGCGATCAAATGCAGCAAGACAAACTGCTTCAAGGAGTTATGCCAAGACGCTGATGCGAACCCTTGGGGGAGCGCATATCGTGTCGCGATGGCGAAGATCAGAGGCCCATCGATGGTGGCTGAAACGTGTCCCGACAAGCTGAAGGTCATTGTGGAAGGGCTCTTCCCAAGACATGACCCAACGACATGGCCTCCTACACCGTACAACGACGAAGGGGGTAGCAACGCCGAAGGTCATCTGATCACCAACGAAGAACTTGTGGCAGTAGCGAAGAGATTGAAGGTGAAGAAAGCTCCCGGCCCGGATGGAATCCCGAATTTCGCCCTGAAATCGGCGGTTCAAGCATTCCCGGATAGGTTTCGAACAGTCCTGCAGAAATGCCTGGACGAAGGACACTTCCCCGACCCGTGGAAGGTTCAAAAGCTCGTGTTGCTGCCGAAGCCAGGCAAACCACCGGGGGACCCATCATCGTATAGGCCTATATGTTTGCTGGACACCCTCGGAAAGCTTCTGGAACGGATCATCCTTAACCGGCTGACCAAGTACACGGAGAGCGAGCATGGCTTAGCAGCGAGGCAGTTCGGCTTCCGTAAAGGGAGATCCACGGTGGACGCCATCCGGAAAGTGGTCGAGAAAGCCGACGAAGCGCGGAGGAAAAAACGCAGGGGGAACCGTTGCTGCGCAATAGTCACGATTGACGTCAAGAACGCGTTCAACAGTGCGAGCTGGGCGGCCATAGCAGCAGCGCTGCACAAAATGAAGGTGCCTGACTATTTGTGCAGGATCTTAAAGAGCTACTTCGAGAACCGCGTGCTGGTCTACGACACTGCCGATGGACAAAAAACCGTTGTTGTTACCGCGGGAGTTCCGCAGGGATCCATTCTGGGTTCAGCACTGTGGAACGGAATGTATGACGGAGTGTTGACACTGGGGCTACCCAACGGCGTAGAGATTGTTGGCTTTGCAGACGACATAGTGCTGACGGTAACCGGCGAAAATGTCGAGGAGGTCGAAGTGCTGGCTATGGAGGCAATCGCAATGATCGAGAACTGGATGCTCGAGGTGAAGCTGCGGATCGCTCACCAAAAGACGGAGATGGTTCTGGTTAGTAACCACAAGAAGGTGCAGCAGGCCCAGATACAAGTTGGGGAACACGTAGTGCACTCGAAGAGAGCGCTCAAGTACCTCGGGGTGATGGTGGATGACCGGCTGAACTTCAACAGCCACGTCGATTACGCCTGCGAGAGGGCGGCTAAGGCGATCATGGCACTGTCGAGGATTATGCCGAACAACGCTGGACCCAGGAGCAGTAGGCGCCGCCTCTTGGCAAGTGTCGCGACGTCCATACTTAGGTACGGCGGACCGGTATGGTGGACGGCGCTGGGGACGAAGCGAAATCGAGCGCTGCTCGACAGAACGCAGAGACTGATGGCCATGCGGGTTGCAAGCGCGTACAGGACCATTTCGTCGGAAGCGGTTGGCGTTATAGCCGGAATGATCCCCATCGGCATCACACTGGAGGAGGACACCGTGCGCTACACCCGGAGAGGCACGAGAGGTATCCGGGAAGCTGCGAAAGCCGAATCGCTGGCAAGGTGGCAACGTCAGTGGGACACCACGGAGAAAGGCAGATGGACGCATCGGCTTATCCCGTCCGTATCCACGTGGGTGAGCAGAAGGCATGGAGAGGTCACCTTCCACCTCACACAGTTCCTGTCGGGCCATGGCTGCTTCAGGAAGTACCTGCACAGGTTCGGACATGCAGAGTCTCCGCTCTGTCCGGACTGCGTCGATTGCGAGGAAACACCGGAGCACGTGGTGTTCAGCTGCCCTCGCTTCGAGGCAGCGCGAAGCGAAATGCTGGCCATTATCGGAGCAGACACCAGCCCGGATAATGTGGTGCGAAGAATGTGCAGCGACATCGCCAAGTGGAATGCGGTCGTCGGAGCGGTGACGCAGATCACTTCGGCTCTCCAGCGGAAATGGAGAGACGACCAGAGGAGGAACGACTAGAAGCCTAGTCGAAAACCCACGAGTGTGGCTGTGAAGGAGAGCACGTTATGATGGTCGGCTCTACCAAATCGGTACACGTCTCGATGGTCACAGGAGTTGAGAACCCACGAGTGTGGCTGTGAAGGAGAGCACGTTATGACGGTTGGCTCTACCAAATCGGTACACGTCTCGATGGTCCAAGGAGAGGGCTGCATATGACTAACCGATCAAAAGCAACGCGATTCTTGGGCGCGGTTAAACCCTCGCATGGACTCATATGTATGTGGAACAGGAAATGGTTCTAGCACCCGGCATGGATCCTGTAAGTAGACTAGTGCAGAAAATGCAACGCCTCCCCCCGAAGTTATACCGAAAGGTGGTCCCGGGGGGAAAAGGGCACGGCGTTCAAGGACTGGTTTAGTGGGTCGGGAAAACTCTTTTGGTTTTCCCAACCCCACACTACCTGAGAAATGAATTCTCAGGTGTCTGATAGCAGATTCCGACCTTGTAAAAAAAAAAAAAAAAAAAAAAAAAAAAAAAAAAAAAAAAAAAAAAACACACACACACACACACACACACACACACACACACACACACACACACACACACACACATTCACACACACACACACACACACACACACACACACACACACACACACACACACACACACACACACACACACACACACACACACACACCGTGAACCGTGGGGACAGGTGAGGGTCCCTGCGGAGCTTAGCTGCCAGCTACCGGGCGGGTTGCAGTAGGCGGATAGCTGTCGGCGATTGCATACATTCATTGCATCGCCCCCGGACCAGCAGCGGGAGGATGTCTAGGACGTGGCGGAATTGAACAAGGGCTCTGTTTAATTTCTTCGAAAAAAAACCACATGGGTCCGTAAACACCTCTGTCAAGCGATCGAACGCCGCTATAAGTGTTTTAGCCCAAAACCTCACCAAACCCCGAATCCAAGATGTGACGCGACCCGTGTCGAGGGATGCATGGCTGGGGGGGTTCAACAAATTCCCAGTCGATAACGGAGCCTGTGGGGCACAGGGGCGAACCCCACACGTAATTTGCCCTTACTGCGTCACGGCAGGGCACTGGCGCAGCGGACCGTTTTTCCCTAGCGACTCGTGGGATTCAAAATGAAGACAAGTGAAACAAACCAACAAAAGGGTCCCGATGCGCCCCAAGCATCGGAAAACACGGAGGTAGAAGAGGACGCAAACGTCGAAATGGCAGGAGGCGAGTCAAACGGCGGCGACACAGCAGGCGGGGTGGCGAGCGCGTTCCGTGGAAGCGGGAAGGTGTTGAGATCCCCAGTGTTGAACCAGGCGGCTGCTTCGAGTCAGCAGATAGGAGTAATTGGAGAGGAGACTCCCAAGTCATCCTTGTTGAACTTCGCCGGCAGTACCCCTCAGGACGGAGTCCTGCTCGGAAGGACCGCGTTGCAGGAGGTCAGAAGGAGGGTTAACGAACTCTTTGATTTCATCAAGGACAAAAACAACGTCCATACCAGAATCAAGCAGATGGTGAATGGAGTCAAGGCAGCCATGAATGCCGCAGAGCGCGAAAACAGCTCGCTGGTGGTGACGCGGAATTCACTGAAGCTCAGAGCTGAAAGAGCCGAAGAAACGCTGAACGCAAAACTGGAGGAGGAAGCGCTACGGGAGAAAGAACCGAAAACGCCGCCCGGCCCAGGCTCTAAAAGGGACAGGGAAACGCCTGGAGAGGAGGAGGACGCAAAGAAGCAGAAGCAGGGGAATGGAGACAGTCCGGACCCAGCGAAGGAGCCAGAACCAGACCCAGGGAAGGAGGAATGGGAGAAGGTCAAGAAAAAGAAGCGGAAGAAAAAAGGGAAGCAGAACGAGGACACCCAAAACCCCAAGTTTCGCAGGGAGCGTAACAAAGGCGAGGCTTTGGTGGTCGAGGTGAAGGAAGGTGTTTCGTACGCAGACCTCCTCCGGAAAGTACGAACCGATCCGGAACTCAAGGAGCTTGGCGAGAACGTGGTTAAAACCAGGCGCACACAGACCGGAGCGATGCTTTTTGAGCTGAAGAATGACCCCGCGGTCAAGAGCTCAGCTTTTAAGTCCCTCGTCGAGAAAGCCGTAGGCTACGAGTCGAAGGTAAGGGCGCTATCGCCGGAGACAACGATTGAGTGCAGGAACCTGGACGAGATCACGACGGAGGAAGAGCTAGAAGATGCGCTGATCGTTCTTCTGGATGACCGCACGACACCGATGGCAATCCGGTTGAGGAAAGCCTACGGCGGCACGCAAATTGCGTCGGTCCGACTATCGACGCCTTCGGCGTCTAAGCTGCTGGAAGCCGGCAAGGTCAAAGTAGGGTGGTCGGTGTGCCCACTGAGGCCTGTTCCTCGAGTGACCCAGCAGATGACGAGGTGTTTCCGCTGTATGGGTTTCGGCCACCAGGCGAGAAATTGCGACGGTCCCGATCGAACCAACAGTTGCAGAAGATGTGGTAGAGAAGGCCACATGGCAAGAGACTGCAAAAATAAGCCGAAGTGCGTGCTCTGTAAAGAAGGCGATGGCAATAGCCATGCGACGGGTGGCTTTAATTGCCCGGTGTACAAGAAGCTGGCCTCGGGCAAAAAGTAGTGGAGGTGTCCCAGGTGAACCTCAATCACTGCGACACTGCACAGCAACTGCTGTGGCAGTCGACCGCGGAGACGGGGTGTGACGTGGCAATTATTGCAGAACCGTACCGAGTTCCTCACGACAACGGAAACTGGGCCGCGGATACAGCAAGAATGGCGGCGATACACGTGATGGGGCGGTACCCCATACAGGAAGTGGTCTCGAGGGCGTTTGAAGGATTCGTGATCGCCAAAGTAAACGGAACCTTCTTCTGTAGCTGCTATGCTCCCCCAAGATGGACCTTGGAGCAGTTTCAGCAGATGCTGGATAGTCTGACCGATGAACTGATCGGACGAAGCCCGATCGTTATCGGAGGTGACTTCAACGCGTGGTCGGTCGAGTGGGGTAGCAGATGCACCAATGCTAGGGGGCATAGCCTAATGGAAGCTCTGGCAAAGCTAGACGTTAGGCTGGCGAATCGCGGAACCAGCAGTACCTTCCGCAAAGACGGTCGTGAGTCCATTATCGACGTTACGTTCTGTAGCCCGCGACTGGCGGCCGACATGAACTGGAGGGTGAGTGAGGACTATACCCATAGCGATCACCAAGCGATCCGGTACAGCATCGGGAGACGAGCCCCTGTACCAGATAGGAGCAGCCGGTCCTACGGAAGGAAATGGAAGCTGCAGTACTTCGACGAGGGTCTCTTCGTGGAAGCGCTCCATTGGTGTGATGGTCCCCAAGACTTGAGTGCCGACGTGCTAACAGCACAACTGGTGACAGCATGCGACACAACCATGCCGCGGAGACTGGAGCCAAGGAACTGTCGTCGTCCAGCTTACTGGTGGAATGAAGAACTCGGTACCCTTCGGGCAAGTTGCCTCAGCGCCAGAAGACGAGTCCAGAGAGCAAGATCCGAAGCAACTAGAGAGGAGCGCAGAGAGGAGTACCGGTCTGCAAAGGCCGCGCTCAAGAAAGCGATCAAATGCAGCAAGACAAACTGCTTCAAGGAGTTATGCCAAGACGCTGATGCGAACCCTTGGGGGAGCGCATATCGTGTCGCGATGGCGAAGATCAGAGGCCCATCGATGGTGGCTGAAACGTGTCCCGACAAGCTGAAGGTCATTGTGGAAGGGCTCTTCCCAAGACATGACCCAACGACATGGCCTCCTACACCGTACAACGACGAAGGGGGTAGCAACGCCGAAGGTCATCTGATCACCAACGAAGAACTTGTGGCAGTAGCGAAGAGATTGAAGGTGAAGAAAGCTCCCGGCCCGGATGGAATCCCGAATTTCGCCCTGAAATCGGCGGTTCAAGCATTCCCGGATAGGTTTCGAACAGTCCTGCAGAAATGCCTGGACGAAGGACACTTCCCCGACCCGTGGAAGGTTCAAAAGCTCGTGTTGCTGCCGAAGCCAGGCAAACCACCGGGGGACCCATCATCGTATAGGCCTATATGTTTGCTGGACACCCTCGGAAAGCTTCTGGAACGGATCATCCTTAACCGGCTGACCAAGTACACGGAGAGCGAGCATGGCTTAGCAGCGAGGCAGTTCGGCTTCCGTAAAGGGAGATCCACGGTGGACGCCATCCGGAAAGTGGTCGAGAAAGCCGACGAAGCGCGGAGGAAAAAACGCAGGGGGAACCGTTGCTGCGCAATAGTCACGATTGACGTCAAGAACGCGTTCAACAGTGCGAGCTGGGCGGCCATAGCAGCAGCGCTGCACAAAATGAAGGTGCCTGACTATTTGTGCATGATCTTGAAGAGCTACTTCGAGAACCGTGTGCTGGTCTACGACACTGCCGATGGACAAAAAACCGTTGTTGTTACCGCGGGAGTTCCGCAGGGATCCATTCTGGGTTCAGCACTGTGGAACGGAATGTATGACGGAGTGTTGACACTGGGGCTACCCAACGGCGTAGAGATTGTTGGCTTTGCAGACGACATAGTGCTGACGGTAACCGGCGAAAATGTCGAGGAGGTCGAAGTGCTGGCTATGGAGGCAATCGCAATGATCGAGAACTGGATGCTCGAGGTGAAGCTGCGGATCGCTCACCAAAAGACGGAGATGGTTCTGGTTAGTAACCACAAGAAGGTGCAGCAGGCCCAGATACAAGTTGGGGAACACGTAGTGCACTCGAAGAGAGCGCTCAAGTACCTCGGGGTGATGGTGGATGACCGGCTGAACTTCAACAGCCACGTCGATTACGCCTGCGAGAGGGCGGCTAAGGCGATCATGGCACTGTCGAGGATTATGCCGAACAACGCTGGACCCAGGAGCAGTAGGCGGCGCCTCTTGGCAAGTGTCGCGACGTCCATACTTAGGTACGGCGGACCGGTATGGTGGACGGCGCTGGGGACGAAGCGAAATCGAGCGCTGCTCGACAGAACGCAGAGACTGATGGCCATGCGGGTTGCAAGCGCGTACAGGACCATTTCGTCGGAAGCGGTTGGCGTTATAGCCGGAATGATCCCCATCGGCATCACACTGGAGGAGGACACCGTGCGCTACACCCGGAGAGGCACGAGAGGTATCCGGGAAGCTGCGAAAGCCGAATCGCTGGCAAGGTGGCAACGTGAGTGGGACACCACGGAGAAAGGCAGATGGACGCATCGGCTTATCCCGTCCGTATCCACGTGGGTGAGCAGAAGGCATGGAGAGGTCACCTTCCACCTCACACAGTTCCTGTCGGGCCATGGCTGCTTCAGGAAGTACCTGCACAGGTTCGGACATGCAGAGTCTCCTCTCTGTCCGGACTGCGTCGATTGCGAGGAAACACCGGAGCACGTGGTGTTCAGCTGCCCTCGCTTCGAGGCAGCGCGAAGCGAAATGCTGGCCATTATCGGAGCAGACACCAGCCCGGATAATGTGGTGCGAAGAATGTGCAGCGACATCGCCAAGTGGAATGCGGTCGTCGGAGCGGTGACGCAGATCACTTCGGCTCTCCAGCGGAAATGGAGAGACGACCAGAGGAGGAACGACTAGAAGCCTAGTCGAAAACCCACGAGTGTGGCTGTGAAGGAGAGCACGTTATGATGGTCGGCTCTACCAAATCGGTACACGTCTCGATGGTCACAGGAGTTGAGAACCCACGAGTGTGGCTGTGAAGGAGAGCACGTTATGACGGTTGGCTCTACCAAATCGGTACACGTCTCGATGGTCCAAGGAGAGGGCTGCATATGACTAACCGATCAAAAGCAACGCGATTCTTGGGCGCGGTTAAACCCTCGCATGGACTCATATGTATGTAGAACAGGAAATGGTTCTAGCACCCGGCATGGATCCTGTAAGTAGACTAGTGCAGAAAATGCAACGCCTCCCCCCGAAGTTATACCGAAAGGTGGTCCCGGGGGGAAAAGGGCACGGCGTTCAAGGACTGGTTTAGTGGGTCGGGAAAACTCTTTTGGTTTTCCCAACCCCACACTACCTGAGAAATGAATTCTCAGGTGTCTGATAGCAGATTCCGACCTTGTAAAAAAAAAAAAAAAAAAAAAAAAAAACACACACACACACACACACACACACACACACACACACACACACACACACAATGACCCCGGAAGTTTTTGGTTGCATAATGTTTCATCAAGCGTTGGAAACATATTTCAAACGCAGTTTGAAGAGTTTTGTATTCAAATACTACAAAATATTACAAAAATTCGTAAAATACAGCAAAATTCAAACATTGATCTAGAATTCAACTGTTATCGTGACTACCCCCCAGAGTTTCTAGTTGCAAAATGTTTCATCAAGTATAAGATACATTTTTCTTAAATAATCTGAAGAGTTTTGTACTCAAGTACTACACAATTTTACAAAAATACGTAAATACAGTAAAAAACGTACATTGTTCGAGAATCTGATTTTTATAGCAATGGCGTAATATTGAATGTTTGGCCCTTTTGAAATGTTAGTCTTGATTTGAAAATTTTGAAAATATTGTTCTCGAAAAGATCGGAAAATTTCACAAATGTTTCATATATTAACATTGAAAACCGGACCATTACTTGCTGAGATATCGACATTGAAAAATGGTGGGTTGTTTGGGTGAGACTTAGAAAACATCAATTTTCCTGTTTTTAAACCTTTGCATTGCAATATCTCAGCAACTAAAGGTCGTATCAACAAAGTCCTAAGAAGCAAAATACAGAGAATTTTCTCAGCTTTTCAAAAATATTTTTTTCCAAAAGTGTGCAAACATTAGCATTAGCATTAGCATTTTAGGACGCCCTATCCACGGATGGCTCCACAACGCTTATCCCACTGTTTGGTGTGGTTGTGTTAGACCCTCATCCGGAACAATAATCCAACACGGGAGATACCATGTCTTCATCTTTTGATGAGTGTGTAATACAGCCCAGGGCATAAGGGGGTCCTCGCCGGGTCCAAGCTATCCTTTGGGTAGCGGAAGAAATGTTAGTAAACACCTATCTAAAGTGCGTAAGGATCCCTACGTCACCTTAGTGGTATAGATGTTTGTAGGGTGGTTTTGGACTCAATGTTAGTAGGAGAGGTAGAACCCTAGGATATACCTCGAAAGGTATTACGGGCGAATCAAGTAGAGTTAGTTTGTTTTAATTATTAAACAGTACAAATTGTACAGTGTAAAAGATGCATGATTTATAGATATTCTTTTTAAAGCCACGGCAGACACAACGCGACGAAGCCGTGCATGAATAAATTGACTGTTGTATTACTAAACCAATAATTTTCTCCGGAAAAGGCAATGCTGATTAAACATAGTTTTAACATATCTGCTATTAAACTCAAGCTATCGACTGTAAGAGTAAAGATAAGTTAAAATTTTCATTTAAATTATTATGTGTTTAAACGAAATTCGAGGATAAAAATGATTTAACGCATTATTGGAATCATAATTTTAAACTTTTACAGTGATGCGGAGTGAAAATTTATGATTTATTTTTTGTTTTATTTAAATGTAAGAATTAGAAGGTAATTTACAACGACCGATTCAAAATACATTCTTAGTTAAACTTTTATCTTTTTAGGGTAATGGGCTTAATCAGCATATTTAACAATTTTTAAATAAATATAATAAAAATCGAGCTTAGCCATTCGTGGTAACCGTTTTGCTTCCAGACGAAAACGATTGAACGGAAAGAAAAAAAAAAAAATCTGAGCAGGCAACACCGATCTCTAAAAGCTCAATCCCTACTTTCAACGAAACCCACACATTTGCGTCTCTGAGCGTTGGGTATCGGATACCTGTGTGTGCTCAACATGGAGCGAACTCACCGAGAATATTTGCAGCAGACACGCCAACACACCGACTTTCTCGGTCTACCAGCCACACTCTGCCAAAAAAGATGACGATGATGATGACAACGATACACACACTAGCAATGCCACTCCACTGAAGCACACAGACTCTCTCTCTCTCTTCTGCACACGCTCTCACTCTCATGTAAATGCAGGAACAAACTCACCGGGAGCTCAATTTGCGATCACCTCAACATCACCCCACAAAGCTGCCATCTTCCATTGCTAGAGAACCTTCACTCACGCACTCCACTTGTTGCACCAATACATTAACGGCCATGGAATGAACAAAGCGATTTCTCAGTTCTCTCTGTTTCCGACACGACAAAGTTCATCTCTGCGCACCAACACACTCAACTGCCCGTAACGAAGCGAAGACGCCACCGGATTGGAAAAAATGTCGAAATTATTCGTCACAAAATCAACATATTTCAGCCTCCACGTACGGAAATTTCACAAAACCCCGTCACACAACAACTGCCCGGGGGTAGCCGAACAAAATAAACCCGAAAAACAATCCATATCGCACCAAATACACATTGAAAAGTACAAAATTTGAAGACGCAAAAAGACGCGAACCGGACACGGCAAAAATGAAAAAAATGAAGTTCAAAATTTTTTGCGACCAATATTTCGATTTTTTTAAAAAAATCAGTATTGATTAAAAAATTCATAACTCGGTCAAAGATTTTTTGCACAACCTGGAAATTTCTGAAAAGTTGGCATTTTATGTCCTCTAAAATATATCAAAAAATAAAAAAAAATAAAAATAGTGTTTTTTTGCAAATCAAGTTTTAGTGATAAAAAGTTAAATAAAAAAATCACAAATTTTTTTTTACAGTGTATAATTTTTTTTCAGTGTAGTCTGTATCCATACCTACAACTTTGCCGAAGACACCAAATCGATCCAAAAATTCCTTCAAAAGATACAGATTTTTGAATTTTCATACATCATTTTTGTATGGACAGCTGCCAAATTTGCATGGAAAATTTTATGGACAAACTAATGATGCAAAATGGCTTCTTTGGGCATACCGAAGGCACCAAAAAAGTTTCAGTCGGATTAAAAAATACAAAAATTAAAATTGAAGAAAAAAGACCGATTTCGTAGAGAATTGCTCTCCTGCGAAATGAAAAGTTCGCAAGAGATGTCGAACAAATTAAACCTTATTCCAAACCTTTTTGGAAACTTTCAAAAGTTCTTAAGAAACCTCAAAAACCAATCCCTTCTTTAAAAGATGGTGATAATATTCTATTAACTAATGGAGAAAAAGCTCAAAAACTTGCTCAGCAGTTTGAGAGTGCTCAAACCGAGTGCTATTCCCGAGCAGACGGAAATAACTTGGAAAGGTCAGTTTTTGATATTGTGAGAAGATCGAAATATGTTATTGGGATGATCGGATTAGTTGTTAAAATAACAAAAATCAATAACAAAGATTTGTTCGAAGAATAACTTAAACTGTTATTATGTTGTTATTGCAATAACAACCCGGGCAGAAAGTTGCATCTTGGAAAAATCTACCCATGTTCGTAAAAACACGAACAAGTCAAGTTCACCCCAGGGTATGGTTAAGAGATAACCGAACATGGCCACGAACATAAATTGTTCGAGGCGTATCTGCGAAAAATCTTGTTGAGTTTATTTGACCAACAATGCCACATCAAGTTGAGTTTATAGTAGCAAACAACTGAAATCTTCCAAAAATCATATCAAGTTCATAAAGTAGATTTTGATCCCAAAAATAATTTTATTGGTTTTTAATGCACCCCGCCACAATTCAGACACCCCCCCCCCCCTTTCTTCCTCTTCACAAATATGAGTAATATTGCAGGAATATACGCACCTACATCAAAACAAGATTTTTCAAAGTTGAACAATTATTTTACTTTAAAAACTCATTAAAAAAAATTGTGGAGAAAGCGTTGAATTGCCAAAGTGTCACAATAATTTTCCAAATCACCAAAAATCCAAAGTCTCTATATTCCATTCCATTAAAAATAAAAGTTTATGAAAATATTCCTAAAATTGCATAAGTCCAAAAATCCAAAGTAAAATTTCAAAAAGCCTGGTAATGTTTCTTATCAAAATAATTTTTCAAAATGTTGAAAAATTTCAACTGGCTGAGAGCAAAAATTTCGCAAAGTCCTGAAAATCTAATAAATTCTACCAAAAATCTTGTCGTGATACGGATCCCGTAAATTTTCTAAGTGCCGGAACGATTTTTGTAGGGGGTATATCAATAATTATTAAAAACCGACTTTCGAATTTCAAAATTTCAATGAAGACGTTTTGTTAGGGACATTATCTTAGGAACAAACTGAGGTTTTTGCAAAAATCGGACGAAAATTTCCTGTAATTTCGACGAATTTTCCGAAATTTTGGTTCAAAGCAAAAATAAACATCAAAATAATTTATCATGTTTCCAACCTCCCGAAAATTTTCTAAGTCCCAAAAAAATGCTTTTTCAGTAAAAAGTAAAGAATTTAAAAATATACGCAAAAATTTCAAAGTCCAGCATAAATAAAATCAAATTTTAAAATATCAGCTCATGAAAAATTATTCTAAGTGTCGGAAATTGAAAATTCTGTCAGTGACTGCAAATTTTGCTAAGTCCAGTATAAATTTGAAATAAAGTCAAAATAATCATTTCATGATGTTCGGGTCAAATTTTGGAAAAAATAAAATTTTCGAAATTTTTGCTAAGTCTAAAAAAACTACCACTAACAGCTCAATATCAACTGTAGATAATGCAGTATGATCATGGAATATACTTTCCATGATACGCAGTCGGTTTCAAAAGTCGGCATAACTCGAGGAGTTTACAGCAAGATGCGAATAAACAAGCCAAGATAGTTCGAAGTTATCGCTACCAACTCACTTTCCGCCCGGGAAACCAATAACACAGAAGGAATCATGAAGGAATAACAAGATTTGTTATTTTGTGCGGAGAGGTGGAGCAGCATAATAACAAAAAATGTTATTGCACTGGTATGTCTCCATAACAAAAAAAGTTATTGTTTTGGTTTATTTATAATTTGCAAATAAACCTGCAGTTGCCATAACTCCTCTGTACTAGTCAGGGCTGCAGAGTCGGGTACCTCCAAGCGACTTTGAATCCATACTTTGAAGACAACTCCGACACTGGATGCAGGATATGAAGTCAACGACGACTTTAGCTCTCCAAAAATACCCGACTTCACAGATTCCGACTCCAAGTAAAAGTTGCTGAAAATTAGATGAATCCGATGCAGTCTCCGAGGTCACACTCCAGCTCGAACTTCAATGTCAGCTCCGACTTCCTGGCTCTGTGAAAATAATAACAGTTTTTGTTATTCACACTTCAAAAATTCTCAATAAATAAATCAATTCCGTTAGGGAATATAACAAAATAAAAAAAAAGAACTCTCAAAAGTTAATTTATCGGATTAATTTTAGCTTGAAACCCCATTTCATGGTGAAATAATGACCCCGATGAAATTGGTCAAAATTATTTCATAGTTCTAGCCAATTTTAGTAAAATCCCTTAGGGGGTATATCAAATAATTAAAAAAATCAACTTTCAAAATTTCAACTTTTTAGAATATTTTAGCTTAAGGATCCCATTTCATGGCCAAAATAATGACCCCGACGAAATTGGTCAAAATTATCCCATAGTTCTAGCCAATTTTAGCAAAGTCCCTTAGGGGGTATATCAAATAATTTAAAAAATCAACTTCCAAAATTTCAACTTTTTAGAATAATTTTAGCTTAAGGACCCCATTTCATGGCCAAAATATTGACCCCGACGAAATTAGACAAAATTATCCCAAGTTCTAAACATATTTAACAAAAGAAAAAATAACAGATTGTGTTATGGACACTTAGAAACTTTTCCATTTGTGCGATTTGTGGTAATTTTATTTCTAAGTCAGTATACCGAACGAATAACAAATTTTGTTATTAGGAGAGTTTTTGAAATGTATAACATTTCCTCTTATTGGCGTGTTATTAAACATTTTCAATATAATATCACTTCAATACCAAATATTGTTATTTTATCAGAAACTGTTATTATTTTTTCTTCTTGAAGTTGATCTTCAGGTTAAAATAATAACACTGTTTGTTATTTTAACAGGATTTGTTTTTGAAATATTATGAATTTTGTTATTACCGTCTGCCCGGGTTTGGATTTCGCCTTGGGCATTCAACTACTCATCAGTTGTTGAGAGTGTTATGTCTTTCGCAAATAACGTACGCGAATTACGACTAACATTAGAAACTTTATTTAAGTCTAAAAACTAATTTTTAAGATGAGCGATTACAAAACGTGTCTTGCTGTTTCCGTTGCTCGCTTTAGACAAAGCTCGCACCTCGCAAGGTGTACCAACCGCACAACGTTGAAAGTGTTGGTGCGGCGTCTCGCTATGGCCAGTGTTGCCATAGCATCTCCCTCTTTAAGACATCACGTAGTGATCAAACCTCGGCGGCAGCCGAACCTCGCGTCCACTCCTGGTGATCGTCGTCGTCGGCACGCAACTCGGCGGAATACTTCCCGTCGAAGCCCGCCGGATCGGCCGTTGGATCACAGCTGGTTCCGGTCCATCGTTGTTGCCAGGTTGCTCGGTGATTCCTGGTTGGTTCGCGCCTTCCGGTTCCACCACAGCTGCTTGCATGACGTCCTCGGTTGTTGGTTTAGCGAACCCAAACTCGCCCAGCAGAATGTCCAGCGGAAGGTTAACAGCGCGACCGCGCGCCTGCGAATCCGCTGACTCGTGCCGTGGACGAAGCTGGTTGATATGCGACCGGATCAGCCCCGAACGTTGGCCGTCCAACCACACGTTGTAGTTCACCGAGCCGAGCCTTTCGATGACCTTTCCTGCCTCCCAGTACCAGTCGTTACGCTTGTGCACCTTCGCATACACCAAGTCGCCAGGTGCAAATTCTCGTCTCTGGTCGTTCTCAGCAGTCGTCTTCATCTCAGCAACCGGTGTTGGTGGTGGTCGCAGTAGGTCGAGTGTGGTGCGCATTTGACGTCCAAACAGCAGTTCACTTGGTGACTTCTGCTCGGTTGTTCCGCTCGGCGTCGACCTGTACGTTGCCAGAAACACGTCGAGTGTCTCCTGCAGTGGCTCTCCCTTGTTGATTTTCTTCATTCCTCGCTTGACGGTGTCCACAAAGCGTTCCGCTTGCCCGTTCGATTGCGGATGGTAGGGCGCGGTGAGGATGTGGGTGATTCCGTTCGCTTTGCAGTAGGACTCAAACTCGTCGCAAGTGAACTGAGCAGCGTTGTCCGACACGAGTACCATCGGCAGGCCAAGGCGTGCGAACGTGCTTCGAAGAAACTGGATCGTGGCCCTAGCGGTCGTGGTCGTCGTCGGGTAGATCTCAGGCCATCGCGAGAAAGCGTCCACGATGATGAGAAAGTAAAGACCATCGATCGGCCCGCGTAATCAATGTGAATGCGTTGCCATGGTCCCGCTGGTGTTGGCCAAGCTTCTGGTGGAGAGTGTGGGGGAGATTTGGCAGCTGCAGCACAGTCCGCGCACTGCTTCACCGTGTCCTCCACTTGCTTGTCGATGTGCGGCCAGTAGACGAAACTCCGAGCCAGGCTCTTCATCCGGACCATCCCCGGGTGACCGTGGTGCAGGCGTTGCAGGATCCGCTTTCGGTAGGTCTCCGGCACCACCACTCGTTGGCCGAAAAGAATGCAGCCCTGAGTCAGCGCCAGGCTCTCCTTCCGGTGGTAGAACGCCTTCACGTCCAGGTTGTCGATTTCGCTTGCGCTGGCCGGCCACTCACCTTCCAAGTACTGGACCACTTTCTTGAGCACCTTGTCCCGGGCGGTAGCAGCGGCGATCATCTTGGAAGTGACAGGTGTGTTGCCAACGGAGTCTTCCAAGACCGCCGACATGTCGTCCTCGAGGTACAGAGCGGCGATAACGTACTCCTCCTCCGGCTTGGCCGCCGAATCGATGAGTCTGGAGAGTACATCCGCGTACCCGAAGTTCGCCGTGGAGACGTAGTCGATGCCAAAGTTGTAGCACAACAGAACGAGTCCCAGTCGTTGCAGTCGGTTGGACGTGTGCGTCGGAATTCCCTTGTGCGACCCGAAGATGCGCCTTGTTCATCGCCTGTCTGTGTGGATCAACTACTTGTTTACCGCTTTAATTTTTGTCGTTTTTACCTGTAAACACTTTGTAAGCCTTACCCGATCGCGCTCCGTTGTCGACTAATAGTCCAGTGCAGTGATAGCTAGTGAAGTTTTTATCGAACGCCGTGATTTCGGTAACTTTTCCGCGTAATTAATATTACATTCCGCGGCACCACCGTTTTTATAAACACCACGCCGCGAGATTCAACCACGCATCGCGACACTTCACTGTGCCACCGTAGCTGCATTCGCGCCCGACGACTACACGAGCACCAGCGTATTTCTGCAATACTACTGTAGCACTCACGATCGCGTTTGGCTCGGCTCGATTCTCTGTGAACTCGGCACGGGTTTTCACCAACTATTTTTCTTCTGTAAATTAAAAAAAATCGTCGGCATGTCTGGTGTGGAGGCACAACTTGCTGACACGTCGAAGAACGTCATCATTTGTCACTCCTGCGCTAATGATTTGGTCGGTGAATATGTCTCCTGTCAAGGATTCTGCAACGCGGTTTTCCACCCTCAATGCTGCGGCATTCCGTCCGAGTCGATGAAGGACGTCATATCGCACCGTCAAATCTTTTGGCTGTGTAAATCTTGCTCCAATCTCATGCTTGATTTGCGGCATCGTCGATCCGTCCAGTGCGCGTTTGAGGCCGGACAGGAACTATCCTTGAGCCATCACAACCGGATTGTTGAGCAACTCAAGACCGAGATTGTGACGGAGCTGAGAGCCGAATTGAGCTCGAACTTCGCCAAGTTCATTTCGTCGAACTCGCTAACTCCGAGGTCAGCAGGCCGCGGTGTGGGCGGTTCGGTTATTCCCGGAAATCGTCGACTCTTCGATATCAACCCGAGACCTGTCCCCGGAAAGGCTACCGACGCGCCTCCAGAAGTTACCAGCGATACGTGTCCTCCACCCGGCGAGTTTGCCGCCGCAAACGAAGGCCCTCGTTTCTGGCTGTACCTCTCTCGGGTTTCCCGGAGAGTAACTGAGGATCAAATAGTCAAACTAGCCATCGACCGTCTCCGTACAACCGACATCCTTGCGACTCGCCTAGTTGCCAAGGGTCGCGACGTAAGCAAAATGAAATTTATTTCGTTTAAAGTGGGGATGCACGTGAGCCTTAAAGCTAAAGCCCTTTCTCAATCGACGTGGCCTGAAGGTTTGGTGGTTCGCGAGTTTGAGGATCGTTCCAGCGAAAATTTTTGGGAACCAGCGGACGGAGTGAACCCATCCCAAAGTCTCCAGTCTGCGCCTACTACGCTGCCGCTGACCACACTACCGTTACCAAATCCTACGTCGCCGTTCAAAACACCGCAACCAAACCCATCGCTGCCGACCACAACGCCTCAACCAAACCCTACGCTGCCGCCGAACTCGACGCCGATGAGTACGGAGCCCGTTTCTCCAATGAGCACCTCGTCCTTGCAAGCCAATACCCATTCCGACTAACGTCCAACATTCAACTGCCACCTGCCCCCATCACATCGCATAGCAATACCATGATTAAGTCACGCGTCGTCTCAAGCCGCCTGGAACCGGAACGCCTGAGCCGCAGTATCATGGAAGCCCCTTATCCCCCCGTCACAGTCGAGCCGTCACCTGGTTGCCATCGCCCGCCACGTTCCTGCAAAAGTCGTTCTGGTCCTGTGATCGGGGTCGGAGACGGGGTCTTCCAAAACCCAACCTCAGGCAAGTACTTCCGTTGCCCAGAAATGCCCGCCGCTGAGTTTTTCTCACCTTCCAGCGCTACCGCACCAACTGCCGAAGTTAACAGCTTCCTGTTGCCCGCTCACGTGTCCGCGTCGCCCGTTTCGCAAACCGCCACCAGATTCCAGAACTTGCTACCGCTGGCTACCACTGGCTTTGGGAATCCAGCGCTACCAGCCGCAGAGTACCTGGCACTGCGAGCCGTCGACACCTTCCCGTACTCGATTCCGTCGATCGTCGCTGGATTTGGTAACCCTGCGCTACCAACCGTCGGGTACCTTGCGCCGCAAGCCGTTACGTCCCCGCCGCCCGCTGTTTCAAGTTGCCCGGAACCGGAACGCCTGAGCCGCAGTATCATGGAAGCCCCTTATCCCCCCGTCACAGTCGAGCCGTCACCTGGTTGCCATCGCCCGCCACGTTCCTGCAAAAGTCGTTCTCGTCCTGTGATCGGGGTCGGAGACGGGGTCTTCCAAAACCCAACCTCAGGCAAGTACTTCCGTTGCCCAGAAATGCCCGCCGCTGAGTTTTTCTCACCTTCCAGCGCTACCGCACCAACTGCCGAAGTTAACAGCTTCCTGTTGCCCGCTCACGTGTCCGCGTCGCCCGTTACGCAAACCGCCACCAGATTCCAGAACTTGCTACCGCTGGCTACCACTGGCTTTGGGAATCCAGCGCTACCAGCCGCAGAGTACCTGGCACTGCGAGCCGTCGACACCTTTCCGTACTCGATTCCGTCGATCGTCGCTGGATTTGGTAACCCTGCGCTACCAACCGTCGGGTACCTTGCGCCGCAAGCCGTTACGTCCCCGCCGCCCGCTGTTTCAAGTTGCCCGGAACCGGAACGCCTGAGCCGCAGTATCATGGAAGCCCCTTATCCCCCCGTCACAGTCGAGCCGTCACCTGGTTGCCATCGCCCGCCACGTTCCTGCAAAAGTCGTTCTGGTCCTGTGATCGGGGTCGGAGACGGGGTCTTCCAAAACCCAACCTCAGGCAAGTACTTCCGTTGCCCAGAAATGCCCGCCGCTGAGTTTTTCTCACCTTCCAGCGCTACCGCACCAACTGCCGAAGTTAACAGCTTCCTGTTGCCCGCTCACGTGTCCGCGTCGCCCGTTTCGCAAACCGCCACCAGATTCCAGAACTTGCTACCGCTGGCTACCACTGGCTTTGGGAATCCAGCGCTACCAGCCGCAGAGTACCTGGCACTGCGAGCCGTCGACACCTTTCCGTACTCGATTCCGTCGATCGTCGCTGGATTTGGTAACCCTGCGCTACCAACCGTCGGGTACCTTGCGCCGCAAGCCGTTACGTCCCCGCCGCCCGCTGTTTCAAGTTGCCCGGAACCGGAACGCCTGAGCCGCAGTATCATGGAAGCCCCTTATCCCCCCGTCACAGTCGAGCCGTCACCTGGTTGCCATCGCCCGCCCCGTTCCTGCAAAAGTCGTTCTGGTCCTGTGATCGGGGTCGGAGACGGGGTCTTCCAAAACCCAACCTCAGGCAAGTACTTCCGTCGCCAAGAAATGCCCGCCGCTGAGTTTTTCTCGCCTTCCAGCGCTACCGCACCAACAGCTGAAGTCAAAAACTCCCTGTTGCCAGCTCACGTGTCGCTGGCCGCCCCTGGCTTTGGGAATATTTCGTCACCTGCCATGGAGTACGTCGCGCCACAAGCCGTTACCACTTCGCCGCCCGCCGTTTCAAGCCGCAATACAAGTTCGATCGATTTCACCATTTACTATCAGAACGTCGGCGGTTTAAACACTACTGTCGAGGAATATTACACCGCCTCTTGCGGCGCTCCGTACGATATCATCGCCCTCACGGAAACATGGCTGAATAATAACACTCTTGCTTCTCAAGTTTTCGGTCCCTCCTATGAAGTCTTCTGGTGTCACCGCGGGCCGCAGAACAGCCTCAAATCCCATGGCGGAGGCGTTGCAATTGCGGTTCGTAAAGGTTTACACGCTTGTTCTATAGAAAATACTCAGTGGAAGAACGTGGAACAAGTCTGGATCGCCATCAAGCTAGAGGACCGTAAACTGTACCTTTGTACGATCTATATACCTCCCGATCGGACTCGGGATGCAATGTTGTTCGAGTCTCACCAGCTTTCTGTGTTGCATGTCCTGTCGCTCGCTGATCCGCAAGATGAGGTGGTAATCTTGGGGGATTTCAATCTTCCCGACCTGAAATGGCGCCATCTTAGGGATGGATTTATGGTGCCCGATCGCGAGCTTTCCTCGTTCTCGCTCACTGCTACGGGTTTACTGGACACTTACAGTACTGCACTGATGCGGCAAATAAATGGCTCCCCGAACGCTAGCGGAAACGTACTCGATCTCTGCTTCATTGCCGGACACGACACCGCCCCACGTTTCTCGGTTGCACCGGCCCCCCTGGTTAAGCATGTTCTACATCATCACCCTCTGCTTCTCGTGCTCACAGAAAAACAGGAAACCGTTTTTATTCCCACCCCCCTCTCTGTCCGCTACGATTTTCGTAAAGCCGACATCGACAGTGCGGTTGAACAGCTGTTGAGCATAGATTGGAACAGCATACTGGACAGCAGGGACGTCGACGCCGCAGTCCAGACCTTTTCCAACGTGTTCGGATACATCATCGATCGACATGTCCCAAAAAAGAACATTCCTACGGACATACGCATTCCGTGGATGACTCCCGAATTACGACGGCTGAAGACAGCAAAAAAATCGGTCCTCAAGCAATTCTCTAGGAATTATTCTCTTCCCCTCCGCGATTACTACCGTCGCCTGAATCGAACGTACAAATCCCTGAGCCGCCATTGCCTGACCAATCATCTACGCCAGACCGAACGTAAGCTGAAAAAGTATCCCAAAGGTTTTTGGAAACACATCAATGAGCAGCGGAAAGAGCAAGGACTTCCGTCCTCGATGTCATTTGAAGGAGAGCTCGCCTCGTCGCAGGAAGACATATGCCATCTGTTTGCGCTTAAGTTCTCTAGGGCGTTTGTTAATGAGGCCACTACTCCTTCCCAGGTTTCTGCGGCAGCTAACAACGTTCCGCTGAACGGACAGTCTCTTAACATCATATCCGTCGATGACTCTTGTCTCACCAGAGCCACTTCGAAGTTAAAATCATCCTGTTCAGCCGGTCCTGATGGCATTCCATCAATCATGCTAAAAAAATGCATCGCGGGTCTGATTTATCCTCTCCGACACCTGTTCAACCTGTCCTTGTCAAGCGGAATCTTCCCTGCGCTTTGGAAAATCGCCTACATGTTTCCGGTGCATAAGAAGGGCGACAAGAGGAACGTTGACAATTACCGTGGCATCTCGGCACTTTGTGCAACGTCGAAGTTGTTCGAGCTGGTAGTATTAGACCCGATATCGTCCCACTGCAAGAGTCTGATCGTCGATACTCAGCACGGATTTCTGCCTGGACGCTCAACGACCACTAACCTGCTGGATTTTACTTCTTACATCCTCGATGGCATGTCAAAAGGCCTTCAAACCGACGCCATCTACACCGATCTGTCCGCCGCCTTTGATAAACTGGATCATAACATCGCCGTCGCTAAGCTGGAGAGGATGGGGTTCAGTGGGAGCCTTCTGAGGTGGTTTAGCTCATATCTTACTGGTCGGTCCCTTTGCGTAAAAATTGGTGATCTGCTCTCGTTCTGGTTTCAAGCATGGTCGGGCATCGCCCAAGGAAGTCATCTTGGTCCGCTGGTTTTTTTGCTGTATTTTAACGATAGCAGTTTGGCTCTCCCCTCGCTGTGTCTGTCTTACGCCGATGATCTGAAGTTGTTCCTCCGTATCAACTCCATCGCTGATGCCCAACTTCTCCAAACTGCCTTGACTAGCTTCGCTACGTGGTGTCATACCAACAGAATGGTCCTGAACCCGAAGAAATGTTGCGTCATTTCTTTCTCTCGCAAGAAAAAGCCGATAACCTTCGACTATCGCTTGCAGAATGAAGTTGTCCCGAGGGAAAGTTGCGTGAAGGACCTCGGCGTCCTTCTAGATTCGGAAATGACATTTAAGCACCATGTCTCTTCGATTGTTGACAAGGCTTCAAGACAATTGGGTTTCATTTTCCGCACCACGAAGCGTTTTACCGACATATACTGCCTGAAAGCTCTGTTTTGTTCGCTCGTTCGTTCCACTCTGGAATACAGCTCCGCCGTTTGGAGCCCCTATTACCAGAACGGTGTGAAAAGGATCGAAGACGTGCAACGCAGGTTCATCCGGTTCGCTTTACGCCGCCTGCCCTGGAACGATCCTTTCCGTCTACCCAGCTATGAAAGTCGGTGTCGATTGATTCATCTCGACAATCTCGAAGTCCGTAGGAACGTCGCTCGAGCCCTTGTAGTTGCCGATTGTTTAGCCTCTAGGCTGGATTGCCCCGCTCTTTTGCAACGTATAAACCTTCACGTGCCAAGCCGACCCCTACGCGACTCTACCCTGATTCGTCTCCCGTTCCATCGCACCAATTACTGCATGTACGGCGCTTTCTCCGGTATTCTACGAGTCTTCAATCGTGTTTCGTCCCATTTTGATTTTAGTTTGTCCCGTGACGCCCTGAAGCATAGGTTTTTCACTCATTTTAGAAGCTAGGTTCAATTTTATGTGTAGCGATTAATTAGTTTTAGATTTGTGTACACTAGATTAAGGAGATCATTGGGGCACAATGGAGCCTGTTGATCCTGACAATAAACAAAGGAGCAGAGGCTGGTGGTCTGTCTCCAGAACGAATCGTCGTCCCAGCAGCATCCGGTGAAACTTCGTGACAGCGTAGACGAGCGCCAGAGCTTCCTTGTCGATCTGCCCGTACGCTTGCTCCGCCGGTGTCAACGATCTTGAGGCGTGCTGGATTATCTTCTCCGAACCGTCAGGGAAACGATGTCGGATTGTGGCGCCGATTCCGGTTTGCGAAGCGTCAGCGGCCACGATAATGTCCAGCGTCGGGTTGTAGTGGGTCAGCATCAGGTCAGACTTGAGCAGCTCCTTGAAGCGCTCGAACGATCGTTGGCAGTCGTCCGACCAGGCCCACTTTGCGTCCTTCTTCAGCAGCAGATCGAGTGGCCTACGCAGCTGGTGCATCTCCTTGATGAACTTCGCGTAGTAGTTGACCGCGCCCAAGAACGAACGCAGCTCGGTGAGGTTCTTCGGCGGTGGCATCTGCGAGATGGCAGACACTTTCCCCGGGTCGGTGCGGATTCCGTTTTGGTTGATGATGTGGCCCAGGTACTTCACCTCCGTCATGTAGAACTTGCACTTCTCGATCTTGAGCCGGAAACCGAAATCTTGGATCCGCTGCAGTGTTTGCTCCAAGTTCCGGTCGTGCTCAGCGCGCGTTCGGCCGAACACCAGCACGTCGTCGAGGAACGACGCCGCTCCTTCCTGGCCGGCGAGCATGTTGTCAACGACCTTCTGGAAGGCTCCAGGAGCGGGTTTCACTCCCGGCGGCAGACGCTTGACCTTGAACAGCCCCTTGTGTGTGTTCATAGTCAACAGCTTCTGCGACTCCTCCTCTACCTCCATCTGCAGATAAGCGTCCGACAGGTCAATCACGCTGAAGAACTTGCTGCCAGCCAGCTTTGCGAAGATGTCGTCTGGGGTAGGAAGAGGGTACTTGTTCGCCTCCAGCACAGCGTTCAACCCGGTCGAGTAATCCGCGCAAATGCGGACCACCGGATCTCCGTCTGCGTCGCGCTGCGCCTTCCGAACTGCCACGATGGGTGCCGCCCAGTCCGAGTAGTCGACCGGCTCCAGCACTCCCATGTTCTGCAATCGGTTGAGCTCCTTCTCGACCAGCCGCTGCGAGTGGAACGGCACTGGCCGCTTAGGCTTGAAGACCGGCTTCGCCCCGTCGATCAGGAACAGCTGGATCTTCGTTTTCGTGCACCGTCCGAGTCCTTCCTGGAACACCGTCGGAAATTTCGCCTTCAGCGCGACACCACACGCCAACGAGTCCTCCGCAGTTGTGAGTTGCTTGCAGAAGTCGTTGATCGGAATGTCGTACAGCCCGAATGCTTCCATCAGGTCGCTCCCAAGAACCTTGAAACCGCGCACAGGAGTGACGTAGCACACGGAACGCTTGGTGGTCCCGCGGAACGTGACGTCACACTCGAACTCCAATTCCAGCGGAAGGGGTTTGCCTGAGGCTGTGGCCACCCGCAGTTCCGTCGGAATGGTTTCTGGGTTGCCGAGCAGGGGAAGTGAATCCGTCGAGATGATGGTGTAGTCCGATCCGCAGTCGAGCTGGAGTTCGATCGGTTCGTTGTTGATCAGAACTTCCACGAACTTGCGCCGTCCGACGACACCTTCCTTGTTGACAGCATACACTCCGTTTGAGTGTCCCCCGCCGTCGGCCCGCTTCTTTTTGTGCTTCTTCTTGCCGCCTCCGGGTGCTGTGTGTGATGCACCTTCTCCGGAACCGGAGGGTTTGGAGCAGCAAGCACAGTATCCTTCCTTGTGTCCCACTTTGCCGCACGTCTTGCAGGTGTGTTTCGTGTACGAGCAGTCTGCAACAAAGTGCATCTGCCCGCACTGCCAGCACGGACGTCGTGGGGTTGCCTTGGCCGGATTCCTGTTGTCGAACTTCCGTTCCGGTTTGCCCGACTCGCGAAAGCCGCTGCGATCCTGCTGGACCGCTTTGACGGCCGGCTTCGGACCCTCAATAACAGCAGTGTCGTGTTTGAGGTTGTCCAAATGCTGGCACTCCAATAACAGCTTCTTGAGAGTCATCGGGTGCTCCGCCGTCTCGCCTTCCATCTTCGCCAGCAACCGGGTCCGGATGTCCTTGTACCGCTCCGACTGCAGACCAGCGACAAAAACCAGGCACTTGAACTGGTCGGAGGTGATCGTCCGGATGTTGAAATCCTCGCACGCTCGGTTGACGGTACTGGCGTACGTGACGAAATCCTCCGCATTCCGCTTGGTCGTCTGCAGACACTGGTAGCGCCGGAAGAACACGGACGTTTGGTGCCCGAACATCTCCTTCAGCGTGTCCACCGTGTCCTGGAACGATCTGTCCGGTGGGTTCTCCGGTAGGATGTAGTTCACGTAGCGGTCGTGATCCACCGAGGACAGCTTCCGCACGAGCAGCCGCACTTTGTCCGCTTCCTCCAGCTTCTCCCCGCCCTTGTTGAAGGCCTCCTCGTGCCGGGAGTACCACTTGTCGAAGACCAGTCCGCCTTGGGGGTCGTAAACAAATTCCGGAATGGTGTTGGAAAGTGTTTCCATCAGGAACTCGTTGTCCTTCGGCTTGGAGAGCTGCTCGAGGAGAGCCTCCTGGGTTTTGGACTGGTTCTCCAAGTAGGCGGTGAGCTGCGCCAGAATCGCCGTGAGATCCGGCTGCTGCTGCGGCCCGTCCTTTTTCGGCGTCACTTTCGGGGGCATTTTGAGGTTAGAAACCCCGCTCGAACGCGAAAACCCGAAAAACGACGCGAAACTACTTCGAACCGAAACTAATCCTCGTCGCCAAACAATGTTATGTCTTTCGCAAATAACGTACGCGAATTACGACTAACATTAGAAACTTTATTTAAGTCTAAAAACTATTTTTTAAGATGAGCGATTACAAAACGTGTCTTGCTGTTTCCGTTGCTCGCTTTAGACAAAGCTCGCACCTCGCAAGGTGTACCAACCGCACAACGTTGAAAGTGTTGGTGCGGCGTCTCGCTATGGCCAGTGTTGCCATAGCAGAGAGTTTCAAATTTGATTCGAAGCAACAAATCTGAGGGCTATTCTACTGGCGCTGCTCTTCTAGACATAGAAAAAGCATTTGACATAAAGGCATAAAGGTTTGATTGCGAAATTGAAAAGGTTTAATTTTCCGATTTATATCGTGAAAATTATTCAAAATTATTTGACGGATCGTACTCTGCAGGTATGTTATCAGAACAGCAAATCTGATCAACTACCTGTACGTGCCGGCGTCCCTCAAGGAAGCATTTTGGGTCCAATTTTATACAATATTTTTACTTCTGACTTGCCTGATTTGCCCCCAGGATGTCAGAAATCACTTTTTGCTGATGATTCAAGCATCTCCGCCAAAGGTAGTGTCATCACAAGAAGATTACAAAAAAGCTTGGATATTTTCAATTCTTATTTGAAAGAATGGAAAATTACTCCAAATGCTGCAAAAACTCAACTTATTATTTTCCCTCACAAACCAAGGGCTGATTTTCTTAAACCAAAAAGTCATCACATTATAAAGATGAATGAGGTAAATTTAAAGTGGGAGGATCAAGTGAAATATCTTGGACTTGCTTTTGACAAAAACCTTACTTACAAGGATCACATTGAAAGTATCCAGGTTAAATGTAACAAATATATTAAATGTTTGTATCCACTTATAAACAGGAATTCTAGACTTTGTCTCAAGAATAAACTGTTAATTTATAAACAAATTTTCAGACCTGCCATGCTTTATGCTGTGCCGATCTGGACAAGCTGTTGCTTAACCAGGAAGAAAAAACTTCAGAGGATTCAGAACAAAATTCTGAAAATGATTCTGAAACTTCCTCCCTGGTTCAGCACCAGTGAACTTCATCAATTAGCCGAAGTTGACACTTTGGATGTTATGTCCAATAAGATAATTGATGCATTTCGACAAAAATCATTGCAGTCTTCAGCTGCATTGATCCGCTCTTTTTATAGTTTATAAGTTAGTTTTAAGGTATCCCTTTTCCCTTTTGTACATGTAGGACCTCCTACATTTGAAATCACTGAATAGCGAAAGCTACAATATTTCATGAATAAATGAAAGTTGCTAGTATTTAAAATTGAGGTGAAAAGTCATCAATTGTGATTGGACACTCAATAATATTTTAACTGAATGAATGTACATGGAAGAAAAAAATCTGAATAAATATAAATTAAAAAAAAAAAAATCTCCGCCGATCCCAACAGCTGGAGGCTTTTCTTTAATGAGCATGAGCATGGTTGACTGCCAATGAGCTGCTACTCCGTTATTGACAGATCAGCTGAAGTTAAACAATGAATCAAAAATGATTAGTGGGAGCCAACCATCCGTTCACTGTTTAACCTCTGAAGATCCCTGCTTTATTAGTCAATACCGGCGCCCTCCCAAGAAGCCTGCAGTTCAACGAAAGGGAGGAATGTTAGTCCGATAGTTGAAGTTGCAGACTCATCAAGCACACAGTTTTTCGCTATATACTTGTTGATACCGCTTGAGACCGTTGAATCCACAGCATCTCCTTCAAGCATCACGTGATTAATATTTTTTTGGGTTAGTAGGATAAGGTATTGGCTTTTCGATGCCTCCCGAGCTACGATGCTATGGGGAGGACTTTCATAACAGACCCGTCGGCGAGCCTTCCGAGCAACGATGCTATGGGAAGGTCTTTCTGGTTAACACACAAAATCACTCACTCACAATTATTTCACTCCACTATTAATTATTCCAAAATGTCAGTGCGTCTTTCGATCATTATATAGAAATGGCACCATAAAAAATAAAACCTTAACGGTGCACATCAACCAGAGCTTTTGCACCCAGATTTTTGTAACAGACATTTTATTATCTTCAAAACTACGGGTACTATCGAAATATTTTTTTATTCATCCCCTAAAATACGGCCCACAAAGTAATTTACAACAAAGTTTGATTAATTTTACAGTCCCAATATTGCAGGATTGGGTCCGTAAGTTTGACTATTTTGGTATAAGAAGACAACAACTTCCTTCGTTGCTGTGCACCCTTAATCGAAAAAATTATACACAATTTACCCGACGCCGTGCCTTCCGATCAACGATGATATAGGAAGGGCTTTGAAAATCACGAAACAATTAATTAAGATCACAAAAAACACCAATTACTCAACGAAAATTACGCTCAAGACACAAATAATTCAGTAAGGCATGCTATTATTCGATTACCACAATCACTCACCCCAAACGAATAGCGACACAAAAGCACACAAAAAATTAACCTGAATAATCACGACTTCGCGTCCCCACTTTCAGCGCACCAATGATGCTATTATTCGATTACCACAATCACTCACCCCAAACGAATAGCGACACAAAAGCACACAAAAAAAAGCACACAAAAAATTAACCTGAATAATCACGACTTGGCGTCCCCACTTCCAGCGCACCAATGATGCTATTATTCGATTACCAGCACACAAAAAAAATAACCTGAATAATCACGACTTCGCGTCCCCACTTCCAGCGCACCAATGATGCTATTATTCGATTACCACAATCACTCACCCCAAACGAATAGCGACACAAAAGCACACAAAAAAAAGCACACAAAAAATTAACCTGAATAATCACGACTTGGCGTCCCCACTTCCAGCGCACCAATGATGCTATTATTCGATTACCAGCACACAAAAAAAAATAACCTGAATAATCACGACTTCGCGTCCCCACTTCCAGCGCACCAATGATGCTATTATTCGATTACCACAATCACTCACCCCAAACGAATAGCGACACAACAAATTAACCTGAATAATCACGACTTCGCGTCCCCACTTCCAGCGCACCAATGATGCTATTATTCGATTACCACAATCACTCACCCCAAACGAATAGCGACACAAAAGCACACAAAAAATTAACCTGAATAATCACGACTTCGCGTCCCCACTTCCAGCGCACCAATGATGCTATTATTCGATTACCAGCACACAAAAAAAATAACCCGTATAATCACGACTTCGCGTCCCCACTTCCAGCGCACCAATGATGCTATTATTCGATTACCACAATCACTCACCCCAAACGAATAGCGACACAAAAGCACACAAAAAATTAACCTGAATAATCACGACTTCGCGTCCCCACTTCCAGCGCACCAATGATGCTATTATTCGATTACCAGCACACAAAAAAAAATAACCCGTATAATCACGACTTCGTGTCCCCACTTCCAGCGCACCAATGATGCTATTATTCGATTACCAGCACACAAAAAAAATAACCTGAATAATCACGACTTCGCGTCCCCACTTCCAGCGCACCAATGATGCTATTATTCGATTACCACAATCACTCACCCTAAACGAATAGCGACACAAAAGCACACAAAAAATTAACCTGAATAATCACGACTTCGCGTCCCCACTTCCAGCGCACCAATGATGCTATTATTCGATTACCAGCACACACAAAAAATAACCTGAATAATCACGACTTCGCGTCCCCACTTCCAGCGCACCAATGATGCTATTATTCGATTACCACAATCACTCACCCCAAACGAATAGCGACACAAAAGCACACAAAACATTAACCTGAATAATCACGACTTCGCGTCCCCACTTCCAGCGCACCAATGATGCTATTATTCGATTACCACAATCACTCACCCCAAACGAATAGCGACACAAAAGCACACAAAAAATTAACCTGAATAATCACGACTTCGCGTCCCCACTTCCAGCGCACCAATGATGCTATTATTCGATTACCAGCACACAAAAAAAAAATAACCTGAATAATCACGACTTCGCGTCCCCACTTCCAGCGCACCAATGATGCTATTATTCGATTATCACAATCACTCACCCCAAACGAATAGCGACACAAAAGCACACAAAAAATTAACCTGAATAATCACGACTTCGCGTCCCCACTTCCAGCGCACCAATGATGCTATTATTCGATTACCACAATCACTCACCCAAAACGAATAGCGACACAAAAGCAC
Organism: Culex pipiens pallens; assembly: GCF_016801865.2. Taxonomy (NCBI): domain Eukaryota; kingdom Metazoa; phylum Arthropoda; class Insecta; order Diptera; family Culicidae; genus Culex; species Culex pipiens. The sequence continues at coordinate 78,985,644 of NC_068937.1, read as the reverse complement.
ACAAAAAATTAACCTGAATAATCACGACTTCGCGTCCCCACTTCCAGCGCACCAATGATGCTATTATTCGATTACCAGCACAAAAAAAAATAACCTGAATAATCACGACTTCGCGTCCCCACTTCCAGCGCACCAATGATGCTATTATTCGATTACCACAATCACTCACCCCAAACGAATAGCGACACAAAAGCACACAAAAAATTAACCTGAATAATCACGACTTCGCGTCCCCACTTCCAGCGCACCAATGATGCTATTATTCGATTACCAGCACACAAAAAAAATAACCCGTATAATCACGACTTCGTGTCCCCACTTCCAGCGCACCAATGATGCTATTATTCGATTATCACAATCACTCACCCCAAACGAATAGCGACACAAAAGCTATGCTATTATTCGATTACCAGCACACAAAAAAAATAACCTGAATAATCACGACTTCGCGTCCCCACTTCCAGCGCACCAATGATGCTATTATTCGATTACCACAATCACTCACCCTAAACGAATAGCGACACAAAAGCACACAAAAAATTAACCTGAATAATCACGACTTCGCGTCCCCACTTCCAGCGCACCAATGATGCTATTATTCGATTACCAGCACACACAAAAAATAACCTGAATAATCACGACTTCGCGTCCCCACTTCCAGCGCACCAATGATGCTATTATTCGATTACCACAATCACTCACCCCAAACGAATAGCGACACAAAAGCACACAAAACATTAACCTGAATAATCACGACTTCGCGTCCCCACTTCCAGCGCACCAATGATGCTATTATTCGATTACCACAATCACTCACCCCAAACGAATAGCGACACAAAAGCACACAAAAAATTAACCTGAATAATCACGACTTCGCGTCCCCACTTCCAGCGCACCAATGATGCTATTATTCGATTACCAGCACACAAAAAAAAAATAACCTGAATAATCACGACTTCGCGTCCCCACTTCCAGCGCACCAATGATGCTATTATTCGATTATCACAATCACTCACCCCAAACGAATAGCGACACAAAAGCACACAAAAAATTAACCTGAATAATCACGACTTCGCGTCCCCACTTCCAGCGCACCAATGATGCTATTATTCGATTACCACAATCACTCACCCAAAACGAATAGCGACACAAAAGCACACAAAAAAAAGCACACAAAAAATTAACCTGAATAATCACGACTTCGCGTCCCCACTTCCAGCGCACCAATGATGCTATTATTCGATTACCAGCACAAAAAAAAAAAATAACCTGAATAATCACGACTTCGCGTCCCCACTTCCAGCGCACCAATGATGCTATTATTCGATTACCACAATCACTCACCCCAAACGAATAGCGACACAAAAGCACACAAAAAATTAACCTGAATAATCACGTCTTCGCGTCCCCACTTCCAGCGCACCAATGATGCTATTATTCGATTACCAGCACACAAAAAAAATAACCCGTATAATCACGACTTCGTGTCCCCACTTCCAGCGCACCAATGATGCTATTATTCGATTATCACAATCACTCACCCCAAACTAATAGCGACACAAAAGCACACAAAAAATTAACCTGAATAATCACGACTTCGCGTCCCCACTTCCAGCGCACCAATGATGCTATTATTCGATTACCACAATCACTCACCCAAAACGAATAGCGACACAAAAGCACACAAAAAAAGCACACAAAAAATTAACCTGAATAATCACGACTTCGCGTCCCCACTTCCAGCGCACCAATGATGCTATTATTCGATTACCAGCACTAAAAAAAAAAATAACCTGAATAATCACGACTTTGCGTCCCCATTTCCAGCGCACCAATGATGCTATTATTCGATTACCACAATCACTCACCCCAAACGAATAGCGACACAAAAAATTAACCTGAATAATCACGACTTCGCGTCCCCACTTCCAGCGCACCAATGATGCTATTATTCGATTACCACAATCACTCACCCCAAACGAATAGCGACACAAAAGCACACAAAAAAAAGCACACAAAAAAAAGCACACAAAAAATTAACCTGAATAATCACGACTTCGCGTCCCCACTTCCAGCGCACCAATTTCGATTACCAGCACACAAAAAAAAAATAACCTGAATAATCACGACTTCGCGTCCCCACTTCCAGCGCACCAATGATGCTATTATTCGATTACCACAATCACTCACCCCAAACGAATAGCGACACAAAAGCACACAAAAAAAAGCACACAAAAAATTAACCTGAATAATCACGACTTCGCGTCCCCACTTCCAGCGCACCAATGATGCTATTATTCGATTACCAGCACACAAAAAAAAATAACCTGAATAATCACGACTTCGCGTCCCCACTTCCAGCGCACCAATGATGCTATTATTCGATTACCACAATCACTCACCCCAAACGAATAGCGACACAAAAGCACACAAAAAATTAACCTGAATAATCACGACTTCGCGTCCCCACTTCCAGCCCACCAATGATGCTATTATTCGATTACCAGCACACAAAAAAAATAACCTGAATAATCACGACTTCGCGTCCCCACTTCCAGCGCACCAATGATGCTATTATTCGATTACCACAATCACTCACCCCAAACGAATAGCGACACAAAAAATTAACCTGAATAATCACGACTTCGCGTCCCCACTTCCAGCGCACCAATGATGCTATTATTCGATTACCAGCACACAAAAAAAAAATAACCTGAATAATCACGACTTCGCGTCCCCACTTCCAGCGCACCAATGATGCTATTATTCGATTATCACAATCACTCACCCCAAACGAATAGCGACACAAAAGCACACAAAAAATTAACCTGAATAATCACGACTTCGCGTCCCCACTTCCAGCGCACCAATGATGCTATTATTCGATTACCACAATCACTCACCCAAAACGAATAGCGACACAAAAGCACACAAAAAAAAGCACACAAAAAATTAACCTGAATAATCACGACTTCGCGTCCCCACTTCCAGCGCACCAATGATGCTATTATTCGATTACCAGCACAAAAAAAAAATAACCTGAATAATCACGACTTCGCGTCCCCACTTCCAGCGCACCAATGATGCTATTATTCGATTACCACAATCACTCACCCCAAACGAATAGCGACACAAAAGCACACAAAAAATTAACCTGAATAATCACGTCTTCGCGTCCCCACTTCCAGCGCACCAATGATGCTATTATTCGATTACCAGCACACAAAAAAAATAACCCGTATAATCACGACTTCGTGTCCCCACTTCCAGCGCACCAATGATGCTATTATTCGATTATCACAATCACTCACCCCAAACGAATAGCGACACAAAAGCACACAAAAAATTAACCTGAATAATCACGACTTCGCGTCCCCACTTCCAGCGCACCAATGATGCTATTATTCGATTACCACAATCACTCACCCAAAACGAATAGCGACACAAAAGCACACAAAAAAAAGCACACAAAAAATTAACCTGAATAATCACGACTTCGCGTCCCCACTTCCAGCGCACCAATGATGCTATTATTCGATTACCAGCACTAAAAAAAAAATAACCTGAATAATCACGACTTTGCGTCCCCATTTCCAGCGCACCAATGATGCTATTATTCGATTACCACAATCACTCACCCCAAACGAATAGCAACACAAAAAATTAACCTGAATAATCACGACTTCGCGTCCCCACTTCCAGCGCACCAATGATGCTATTATTCGATTACCACAATCACTCACCCCAAACGAATAGCGACACAAAAGCACACAAAAAAAAGCACACAAAAAAAAGCACACAAAAAATTAACCTGAATAATCACGACTTCGCGTCCCCACTTCCAGCGCACCAATTTCGATTACCAGCACACAAAAAAAAAATAACCTGAATAATCACGACTTCGCGTCCCCACTTCCAGCGCACCAATGATGCTATTATTCGATTACCACAATCACTCACCCCAAACGAATAGCGACACAAAAGCACACAAAAAATTAACCTGAATAATCACGACTTCGCGTCCCCACTTCCAGCGCACCAATGATGCTATTATTCGATTACCAGCACACAAAAAAAAATAACCTGAATAATCACGACTTCGCGTCCCCACTTCCAGCGCACCAATGATGCTATTATTCGATTACCACAATCACTCACCCCAAACGAATAGCGACACAAAAGCACACAAAAAATTAACCTGAATAATCACGACTTCGCGTCCCCACTTCCAGCCCACCAATGATGCTATTATTCGATTACCAGCACACAAAAAAAATAACCTGAATAATCACGACTTCGCGTCCCCACTTCCAGCGCACCAATGATGCTATTATTCGATTACCACAATCACTCACCCCAAACGAATAGCGACACAAAAAATTAACCTGAATAATCACGACTTCGCGTCCCCACTTCCAGCGCACCAATGATGCTATTATTCGATTACCACAATCACTCACCCCAAACGAATAGCGACACAAAAGCACACAAAACATTAACCTGAATAATCACGACTTCGCGTCCCCACTTCCAGCGCACCAATGATGCTATTATTCGATTACCAGCACACAAAAAAAATAACCCGTATAATCACGACTTCGCGTCCCCACTTCCAGCGCACCAATGATGCTATTATTCGATTACCACAATCACTCACCCCAAACGAATAGCGACACAAAAGCACACAAAACATTAACCTGAATAATCACGACTTCGCGTCCCCACTTCCAGCGCACCAATGATGCTATTATTCGATTACCAGCACACACAAAAAATAACCCGTATAATCACGACTTCGCGTCCCCACTTCCAGCGCACCAATGATGCTATTATTCGATTACCACAATCACTCACCCCAAACGAATAGCGACACAAAAGCACACAAAAAATTAACCTGAATAATCACGACTTCGCGTCCCCACTTCCAGCGCACCAATGATGCTATTATTCGATTACCAGCACACACAAAAAATAACCTGAATAATCACGACTTCGCGTCCCCACTTCCAGCGCACCAATGATGCTATTATTCGATTACCACAATCACTCACCCCAAACGAATAGCGACACAAAAGCACACAAAACATTAACCTGAATAATCACGACTTCGCGTCCCCACTTCCAGCGCACCAATGATGCTATTATTCGATTACCACAATCACTCACCCCAAACGAATAGCGACACAAAAGCACACAAAAAATTAACCTGAATAATCACGACTTCGCGTCCCCACTTCCAGCGCACCAATGATGCTATTATTCGATTACCAGCACACAAAAAAAAATAACCTGAATAATCACGACTTCGCGTCCCCACTTCCAGCGCACCAATGATGCTATTATTCGATTACCACAATCACTCACCCCAAACGAATAGCGACACAAAAGCACACAAAAAATTAACCTGAATAATCACGACTTCGCGTCCCCACTTCCAGCGCACCAATGATGCTATTATTCGATTACCAGCACACAAAAAAAATAACCTGAATAATCACGACTTCGCGTCCCCACTTCCAGCGCACCAATGATGCTATTATTCGATTACCACAATCACTCACCCCAAACGAATAGCGACACAAAAGCACACAAAAAATTAACCTGAATAATCACGACTTCGCGTCCCCACTTCCAGCGCACCAATGATGCTATTATTCGATTACCAGCACACAAAAAAAATAACCTGAATAATCACGACTTCACGTCCCCACTTCCAGCGCACCAATGATGCTATTATTCGATTACCACAATCACTCACCCCAAACGAATAGCGACACAAAAGCACACAAAAAATTAACCTGAATAATCACGACTTCGCGTCCCCACTTCCAGCGCACCAATGATGCTATTATTCGATTACCACAATCACTCACCCCAAACGAATAGCGAATGATGCTATTATTCGATTACCACAATCACTCACCCCAAACGAATAGCGACACAAAAGCACACAAAAAATTAACCTGAATAATCACGACTTCGCGTCCCCACTTCCAGCGCACCAATGATGCTATTATTCGATTACCAGCACACAAAAAAAAATAACCTGAATAATCACGACTTCGCGTCCCCACTTCCAGCGCATTAATCCAGCTGGAGGCTTTTCTTTAATCTCGACAAAGACAGATTTCGTTTTGAAACCCGTTCCCGTTGTTTCTCTTTTCCCCGGAATAGAATTTTAATTTGTTTGAAAAAAAAAAAAATAAAAATAAACAAACATGACAGAAGCTCGCGTGAAAGAGATGGGAAAAAAATCAATGTTTTCGACTAAGCAGGTTACGCGCTGTCAAATTTAAGTTGACAAAGGGAATTTAATTCCATAATGTATTAACTTCGAATATTAAATATATTAAGGCCCCTCGATAACAAAGGTAACCCAGCCGGGAAAGGAAACGTCCCACCGGTTCCAGTGGCCAAGAAACCACCTCCTCTGGTGGTAAAGAATATGAGCTTCGGCAAGCTGAGGAGTGTAATGTTGTCGTGCACAACCAAGCCAAGTTACAAGCTGACTCCGTTTGGGATCAAATTGCTGTGTATCTCCGAGGAGCGTTTCGAAACCGCGCGGGCCCACTTGATTGCGAACAAAGTGGAGTTCTATACCCACGAGAAACGAAGCGAGCGGCAACTCCGCGTCGTCATCAGGGGACTTCCACCGGCTTCACCTGAATTCATCAAGAAGAAACTCAAGGAATCGCACAACCTGGATGCTGTGGAGGTGCATGCCATCAAGAGAAAAGGAGAGTTCGCCTCATCGACGGAAACCCCGTACATTGTTACGTTCCCCAAGGGGTACACCAACCTCAAGAAGCTGAGTGAAATCAAGCTCTTGCAAGCATTTCACATCCGGTGGGAGGCCTACCGGAACAAGCGGCCGAACGTGACTCAGTGCAGGAACTGCTTGCAGCTGGGTCATGGGACCAGGAACTGCCACCTCAAGGGGAGGTGCAACAACTGTGGGGGTCCCCACAAGACGGACGAGTGCAAAGTCCAAGAAGCAGAGCCGAAGCGGTGTGCTAACTGCTCTGGAGCCCACGAAGCCACGGACCGCAGCTGCCCCAAGCGTGCGGACTTCATCCGGAGGCGCCAGCAGGCGTCAAAACCGAAACAGCCGGCAAGGAAGGCGGAGAAGCAGAGTCCAGTAGTTCCGGCGTTCACGCCGGCGGTGTTCCCTCCGCTGCCGGGCGCAGTTCCGGACGGAAAAGCGAAGGATCGCCCTCGACCCGCAGGAAGCAGCCAAGGTGGCTCCCGAGGCGGTAAGCCACGGAGGAGGAAGCCGGGGAGGTGCTCTACAGTTCGGCTGAGTTGTGGGGCATTTTCTCCGAGTACATCGACAGGTTCAAGACCTGCAAGACCCGCTTGGACCAAGTAACGCTCGTTAGTTACATGATCTCCAAGTACGGGTTATAAGGTGCTATTTTTGTTGTTATTGTTTTTGTTGTTTTTAAACCGATCCTCGGTCCTAACCTGGTCGCAGAACCTAAAAGGACCCAATAAAAATAATGTATGAAAAAAAAGCAGAAGGTTCAGGCACAGACAAACAGACGTGCAACTCTTTTTCAAACCATCGCCAACTAAAACCGTCATTTCAAATTCAAATCAGTCAAAAAATGGATGCCGTAGTACCGCAACAAGACACGAACGTCGTCGGTGGCGCCACCGTATCCCTTGACCCTTTGACGTTTCAGTGCATCACCGTGTGTGTGTGCAATGTTTTCTTTATAGCCAACACGTGGGGAGAAAATCCAATGTTGCATTGTTAGTTTGATTTGGTTAACTGCGGTAGATTTTCTTGAAATAATTCGATATGGTAGAAGTGTGACTTTCGGTCGATGACATCGTGACCAACGATCTGTTGTTTGGTAAAGGACTTGGAGGAGGAGACAAAGACACGACACTGGAGTTCCAGAGTAGATTAACTGAACATTTTGAAAACAGGATATGTAAAAGAATAAATCAATTTAACACAATTTAATTGATGGACTTCCACTCCCCTTCACCTCTAGCAGCTGCATTGGTTTTTTCGTCCGACCGACATCAGTTAAACATGCTCATAATTTGGTGAAATCTGCCAGTATAAATGCTATTTCCTAGGTTGTTCCCCTTGAAGACCTTGAATCTGAAGCAACCCATTCGCCTTGGCACCGTGGCTATTTTTTTCACTGTAACATGAACTAATGATATTGCCACTCCGCTAAAACTAAATCGGAACCTCCAACCCTTTTACATGCCCACACCCGGCACAGCCAGTTGGATTAGCTTGGAAGATAACAATCACGCAACCTGCGATCAGTTTTATTCAATCTTACGCGACTTGCCCATCACACCGGTTCTCATCTTATTTCCTAAACAAAACTGCAGGTCACGGGGCAGAACATGCTGCGGAATACTAGGTGGAATGTTATTATGATGGGAGTTTAGCAGGATTATTCAACTTTCCAGCCCATCTTTTGCGAATTTTCTGGGCATAGAATGAGAAAAAAAAATCGACAGCAAACATAAACAAACACCTGTCAGTTTTCATTCGTACACGCTTAGAGGGAAAATGAGTACACGCTTAATTTGGTTTATCGAAATGATGATGTTTTCGCAACAGGACTGCAGATAGCGCTAGTGTGCAGCCCAATTTCGAACTTTCTTTGGTAAACGATGGATTTTTTGATAAAATCAATGATGATTCACGTCTGTTTGTCTGTGGTTCAGGGATCAAATCCCGGTCGGTACCTTTGAAATTTGGAATCAGGAATTTGAACTTTGAATATGAACAAAAAAACGAACATGAATCAGGTGGGATTCGAACTCACACCTTTGAATTGGTGGTCTGGGACGCTAAGCAGTCGACCATCAGAAGGTTTACACTCCAGTAGTGAATTGATCCGTAGTGTTGAAACATGTTATCTCCTCATATTAAATACGCGCTGATCCCTTATTTGCCTGAGGGGATTGGAAGTCTAAATATAGATCGAGTTTCCTTCAGATGATTGCTTCTATGTTTAGGCGGGGCCGAACAATGCCCAGCGACCTCGGAATTGGACCGCAAGGAGCTCTGTCATTCAGAAATGGGTCGTTGGAAGCAGCGCGAGGGCTATCACCACCTAATACCCGGGACTGAGATTTTTTTTTTAATTTATATTTATTTAGATTTTTTTTCTTCCATGTACATTCATTCAGTTAAAATATTATTGAGCGTCCAATCACAATTGATGACTTTTCACCTCAATTTTAAATACTAGCAACTTTCATTTATTCATGAAATATTGTAGCTTTCGCTATTCAGTGATTTCAAATGTATTTGTTGTTTATTGCTTCTCAACAGGCACTTATTTTGCCCCAATGATGAACTTAAAACTAAATTTACATGCGTAACAAAGATCTTAACAAGGACACAAACTTAAAACGCAACGTAGTACGAGACACATCTAAGCTAAACACACTGGACACTTTGTTAAACGCTCTTTTAAGTCCGTTGATGGCACCATTCGCGCTGTAGTTGGTGCGACGAAACGGAACTTCGAGAGCTGGCGTGTGGCGTAGTTGACGGGTAGGCACTCGGAGCTGAATCTGGTTACGCAGGTCAGGGCAATCAATCCGGCCGAGTAGGACATCAGCAGAAGTCATTGCACGGGCTAGGTCTCGTCGTAGCTGGAGTGTATCGAGGTCGATCAAACGGCAGCGTTGTTCGTACGGCGGAAGTTGCAAGGGATTTGTCCACGGCAGCTGCCTGAGGGCATATCGCACAAACCTTCGTTGGATGCTTTCGAGGCGGCAAACAGCGTTGTTGTAGTGCGGGGACCACACTGCCGAACAGTACTCTAGAGTGGAGCGGACCAGCGAGCAGTACAGGGTCTTTAGACAATAAATGTCAGTGAACTTGCGCGTCATGCGGATTACCAATCCTAGTTGTCGGGAGGCTTTGGCGATTATGTATGACAGATGTTGCTTGAAAGTGAGTTGCGTGTCCAAGATGACTCCCAAATCCTTCACGTGAGTGACCCGTTCGACAGAAGTATCATTAATACGGTAGTCGAAGGTTACTGGGAAGTGTCTCCGACTGAACGTGATCGATTGGCATTTTCCAGGGTTGAGGATCATGCGGTTCACATCGCACCAACCAGCAAACCTGTCAAGATCGCGCTGCAATGCTTCGGCGTCGTTCGAGTTGTCAATTCGAGCAAAAAGCTTGAGGTCATCCGCGTAAACGAGGCGAGGTCCAGTGACGGTGTAATTAACGTCGTTAAAGTAAAACAGGAATACCACCGGACCGAGGTGGCTTCCTTGCGCGATACCCGATGTGGCGTCGATGATATCGGAAAGTGCGTCTCCGATTCTCACCCTCAGCGAACGTCCCGTTAGATAAGACTTGAACCAGGCCAATAGGCTTCCTCGGAAACCCAATCTCTCAAGCTTAGCAACAGCGATGCGATGGTTAATTTTGTCGAAGGCGGCTGACAGATCTGTGTAGATGGCATCGGTTTGAGAGTGGGCATCGAAGCTGTTGATGATCGATTCGGTGAAGCAGAGGAGATTGGTTGCTGTTGATCGCTTAGGAAAGAACCCGTGTTGTTCATCAGCAAGGTCTTGGCGGCAATGCGAGAAAACCGGATCAATCACAACCAATTCCAGCAACTTTGAGGTGGCACACAAGGCGGAAATCCCACGGTAGTTCTCCACGTTAGTTCGATCGCCTTTTTTGTGCACTGGAAACATGTAAGCTTGCTTCCAGGCAACAGGGAACTTTCCAGAGCTCAACGAAAGACGAAACAGATGTAAAAGTGGTGCCGATAGGCTGGAGGAGCAACGTTTCAGCAGGGTAGATGGTATCCCGTCCGGTCCTGGTGAGCAAGAGTGTTTTAGTTTGGCTGCAGCGGCTTGTATGGTACCTTCATCAATCTCGATCGAAGCCAGTAGTTCATCCCGACGTGGAACGTTTTCTGCGGCGGCTCGAACTTCCTCATCAGTAATAGGCTCCGCACAGAATACACCGGCAAACTTCTTCGCGAAAAGCTGGCAAATTTTGTCTGCATCATCTCCTTCTTCGTCAGCCAACCGCATTGAAGTCGGCAATCCAGATTCTCTACGGCTCTCGTTGACGAATTTCCAGAATTTCTTCGGGTCGGTTTTCAATTTCTTCTCCATTTTGCGCTGGTAGTTTGCAAAGCACCTGCGACTCAATCGTTGATAGCTGTGATTAATCCGAAGATAGTAGTCGCGTAAGTGTACAGATCCGTTGGAAACCTTAAAGGCAGCTCTTTTCTGGGTCTTGAGGAGGCGAAGTTCTTGGGTTTGCCAGGGAAGGTGATGAGAAACCACCTTCCGAATCTTCGGCACAAACTGTTCAATCAGTCTGCCCAGAATAGATGTGTACATGTCGACTGCTAAATCAATGTCTACAGGGTCCAGAACGCTGCTCCACTCGATACCACGTAGGGCGCGGGACAAACTCTCGAAGTCGGCGCGCCGGAAGTTGTATCGGACCAGGGCGATCTCTTCTCGGTACTCGGTGCTACAGCTGCCGTCGACCGATATAATGAGTGCCGGATGACGTGCGACTACCTTGGCGAGTGGAACCGCCGCGGCGGTGACTACAGGGGCGGTGTCACGTACACTAACAAAGCAGAGATCTAGACTCCGACCATCCTCGTTTGTCACGTGGTTGATCTGCTGCAGAGTGCTCGCACTATAACTGTCGAGAAGATCACGGGCACAGGAATGGAACTGGGATCGGTCGGGGTCGGGAAAAAGAAATCCGTTTCGACAGTGCGTCCAATTCAACTTTGGGAGATTGAAATCGCCGACGACAAAAATGTCGTCGATTGGACGGGCTCGTTCTACAATAGATCGCACAGATTCCAGGTGAGCTTTGTACAAGTCTTTGTCGTAAGTGCGATCCGGTGGGAAGTAAACCGCGCAGAGATACAGCACACGATCCGATAGCTTCAGCGAAACCCATACTTGCTCCACCGTCTTCCAGTTGTCCTGATGAATCCGACGAGGCCTGAAGCTTTTGCGTGCGGCGATGAGAACTCCGCCACCCTCAGTTTTCTTGCTGTTATCCGGCCCGCGATTACAACGGAAGGTTTCATATTCGGGTCCGAAGATGTGAGCGGAGAGCGTGTGATCCTTCAGCCAGGTCTCCGTCAGCGCAATGAAATCGTAGCATTCCCCTGAACTAGCGTGTAGGTAATCGCTTATTGTACCGTTCATGCCTCCGGCGTTTTGATAGTACAGATGACATTGCTGAGCAGCTGTGGGCGACGCGTGTAAAGCCAGACGGGGTGGCTGGCTGCAGCTGAAAGGTTGGGAAGCATCAGGAGACGGCGATTGGACGGGAAAGCCATGATACATGCCTGAGAGTGCATGCTGGAAGACCCCTTCTCTTGAGCCGAACACAGGGCCGGGACGACTTGGAAGGCACGAACGCAGCGAGTCGCAGCAGAGCGGTGGCACGACTGTGTCGGGAGAGTTGGGGTCTTCCATAATGCCGATGGTCGTGCGTCCCGGGTCAGCAATTTCCGCCGGTCGTAGAGAGTTCCCACTGCTACGGAGACTGGAGCTCGGCGATTCATCAAAAGGTCTGGTACTAGTCGAAACGTCGCTGGAAGTCGGGAAGGCATCAGGCGTCGGGTCGTTACAAAAACGAAAAGCGTGTTGGTACTTGCCTGTAGTCGGCATTCGGAAGATTCCACGTCCACATCCAAGCACGGGGCCGGGACGTCTTTGATGGCACGTACAATTGATGATAAGGCAGCAGTGCGTTGGCGCGACCGTGATGGAGGGACGGGAATCTTCCATAATGCCTGTGTTCGTGCGTCCCGGGTCAGCAGTGTAACAGCAGTCGAAGGACGTGGTCAAAACGGTATCCGCCATTGTTCGAGAAGAATCGCCGCAGAGGTAGCTGCAACTCGTCAAGACTTCTGGTGGTACAGCGAGAGTCGGAACGTCGTCGTCGGAAGGAAAACAGCAATCGGTAGATGTTGTCGGTGCGTCTGTCGCTCTAGAGGCACTAAAAGTCGAGAACGCATCAGGGAACGGCGATGGATGTTCGAAGAAACTAAAGAACTTGCCTGAGGGCAGATTTCGGAAGACCCCGTTTCCTGAGCCGAAAACAACGCCGGGACGACTTTGGCCGGAACGAATACGTCGGGCGACAAGGGAACGGGATGGCGCGGTTGTTTCGGGGGAGCGGGGGTCAACCTTACTGCTTATGTTGGTGCGTCCCGGGAGTACAACAGATGGTCTGCTGTTTACTGCGGTGACGTATCCATCGTTGAGCCAGGGCTGAGAGGAGGGAAGTCCGTTTTGTTCGCAGTAGACGGTTGGTCGCGAGAGTTTTTTGACGAGTCTTCGAACTCGCGGAACGAGATACCCTTCGGCCAGATATCTTCCAAGGCACGTTCCTCGTGCTCCGGATCAAGACCCACTCTGAACGAGACGAACGAGTACCTTGAAGTGTCCGCATCCTTCTTGACCAGCTTCGTAACTTCAGGATGAAGATCCGGAAGTCCCATGCACTGAGAGACAATCAATTTTATGTCGTCGTCCGTGATCAGCGGGTTGAATCCGGCAAGGTACAACCAGAAACGTGGGGGGTCGGGTTTGGGAGTGATATTCGAGATGGACAGTTTCTCGAAAACCACTGTTTTTGTTCCCGTTCTAGATGGACGTTCATCGCAGCGGCGACGCTTATTACCACGTTGCCCGGTACCAGGCTTGAAAGACGATCCTCCTGCCACGACGGAAGCAAACGGAGCTTGCGTGGAGCCTCCAGCCTGTTGATTCGTCACTAGAGCATCGACTTTGCCGCCCAATGTGGCCACGATCTCGGTGAGCTGCTTCACTTGTCTTGTCAGATCGTCAACGACGCCTGAAGTTGGTGCGCTCGACGATTTGAATTCCTCAATGAAGGCACGCATGCTTCGTCCATTCAGAATGCGAATGCACCCTGGGCAGAAAAACATCGCTTTTCCACTTTGGAACAACTCCCGGCTTGATTTGCTTGAGAATCCGCAGCAGTCCTGGTTGAGATGGAAAAACAGCTCACAAAGTCCACAGCGTACTGGCTCCAAATCGTTGATAACCGATTTGCAAGAACCGCATGTCGGTTTCGTAGCCATCGTGGAAAAAAACTTTTGGACCGTTAAGAGTTCGACTGAACAGTTTCAGCTAGTCGAGTCTAGGTGGCGCAGCGGTCGCACGACGATAGAGAAACGGTAGTGTGTGATGGCGGAGCTGCGTGGAATCGAAGTTAATCTGCCACCAGATAAAAAACAACTCGGTAACAGCCAGCAGAATGTGAATTAAGTGCACTCCACAGAATTCCACTAAAGCAAACACTCCGAAACACAGTGGGCGTTGGAAAATACGGGTAGGTAATTAAAACACGGTTAAAATGATAAAAAATTACAACGAAGAAATACAGTGTATTGTTTAAGTTTGTTTACATTATTTACGCTGTAATGTAGGAGGTCCTACATGTACAAAAGGGAAAAGGGATACCTTAAAACTAACTTATAAACTATAAAAAGAGCGGATCAATGCAGCTGAAGACTGCAATGATTTTTGTCGAAATGCATCAATTATCTTATTGGACATAACATCCAAAGTGTCAACTTCGGCTAATTGATGAAGTTCACTGGTGCTGAATCAGGGAGGAAGTTTCAGAATCATTTTCAGAATTTTGTTCTGAATCCTCTGAAGTTTTTTCTTCCTGGTTAAGCAACAGCTTGTCCAGATCGGCACAGCATAAAGCATGGCAGGTATGAAAATTTGTTTATAAATTAACAGTTTATTGTTGAGACAAAGTCTAGAATTCCTGTTTATAAGTGGATACAAACATTTAATATATTTGTAACATTTAACCTGGAAACTTTCAATGTGATCCTTGTAAGTAAGGTTTTTGTCAAAAGCAAGTCCAAGATATTTCACTTGATCCTCCAACTTTAAATTTACCTCATTCATCTTTATAATGTGATGACTTTTTGGTTTAAGAAAATCAGCCCTTGGTTTGATAAGTGTAGTGCTTCTGGGGACGCGCAGTCCTATTTTTTTTTTCTCTCGATAATTTTCGTCTCTTTTGTGTCGCTGTTTGTGTGCATGGGGTGATTGGTCATAATAATTGAATAATGCCTTCATAAGTGCAGTGCTTCTGGGGACGCGCAGTCCTGTTTTTTTCTCGATAATTTTCGTCTCTTGTGTGCATGGGGTGATTGGTCATAATAATTGAATAACGCCATCATAAGTGCAGTGCTTCTGGGGACGCGCAGTCCTGTTTTTTCGCGATGATTTTCGTCTCTTTTGTGTCGCTGTTTGTGTGCATGGGGTGATTGGTCATAATAATTGAATAACGCCTTCATAAGTGCAGTGCTTCTGGGGACGCGCAGTCCTGTTTTTTCTCGATAATTTTCGTCTCTTTTGTGTCGCTGTTTGTGTGCATGGGGTGATTGGTCATAATAATTGAATAATGCCTTCATAAGTGCAGTGCTTCTGGGGACGCGCAGTCCTGTTTTTTCTCGATAATTTTCGTCTCTTTTGTGTCGCTGTTTGTGTGCATGGGGTGATTGGTCATAATAATTGAATAATGCCTTCATAAGTGCAGTGCTTCTGGGGACGCACAGTCCGGTTTTTTCGCGATAATTTTCGTCGTAAATGATCCAAAAAAATTATTCCAACTTTCAGTTTTAGTATTAACTCATCAAACTATCGAATTTATGAAGAGTAAAGCGTCATTTATTTACTATTTTTGAAATTTGCTCGCGTTATCTAAATTGTAAAAACAGTAAAAATATACTGATAAGTCCAGCCCATAGCACTACTGCTCGGCTGGCACGCGTACGATAAAAATAAATCATTTTAAATAATCAATTATCTATCTTTCCGCAGCCGGCTGCAACGAAACTATTGGCACTACGCCCCCCGGGGCATGGCCTTCCTCTAACGTGGGATTTCTGCTCCAGCGCCTCTGACGAGACAGGAGAAACCGGGACCGACGTTTTACTTCACCATCCGATAGAAGCTCAGTGGATAAGGCGGGAATCGAACCCGCGTCTCATAGCATCATCGGGATCGGCAGCCGAAGCCGCTACCCCTGCGCCACGAGACCCACACAGCCGGCTGCCTAAGATTTAAAAAATCAACCGATAAACAAAATGCTCATGGTCACATCACTGCCACTCGTGAATCCTGACCTCATACTCATCTACTAACCCCCTCAAAACTCATGTGATACTTTGTCGGAGAAGCAGTCGATTGGGCGGTCTCTATCACTCAAGTATCGGACTAACATTCCCATCCACTTCCCCGTGACCCTACCACTGGTCGTGGCCGGCGCCGGTATTGATCAGCATGATAGGGGCCTTTGAGAAGTTGCGAAGCGAGGAAAGATAGCACCCACTCATCTTCCACGGCTCGTGGATGTAACTTCTGGAGGTCCTGGTCAATAACGGAGTAGCAACTGCGGGTGGGCACCTATGCTTATGCTTATGCTTAAGAAAATCAGCCCTTGGTTTGTGAGGGAAAATAATAAGTTGAGTTTTTGCAGCATTTGGAGTAATTTTCCATTCTTTCAAATAAGAATTGAAAATATCCAAGCTTTTTTATAATCTCCTTGTGATGACACTACCTTTGGCGGAGATGATTGTATCATCAGCAAAAAGTGATTTCTGACATCCTGGGGGCAAATCAGGCAAGTCAGAAGTAAAAATATTGTATAAAATTGAAACCAAAATGCTTCCTTGAGGGACGCCAGCACGTACAGGTAGTTGATCAGATTTGCTGTTCTGATAACATACCTGCAGAGTACGATCCGTCAAATAATTTTGGATAATTTTCACGATATAAATCGGAAAATTAAACCTTTTTAATTTCGCAATCAAATCTTTATGCCAAACACTGTCAAATGCCTTTTCTATGTCTAGAAGAGCAGCGCCAGTAGAATAGCTCTCAGATTTGTTGCTTCGAATCAAATTTGAAACTCTTAACAGCTGATGAATGCCCAAGGCGAAATCCAAACTGCTCATCAGCGAAAATTGAATATTCATTAATGTGCGTCATCATTCTATTAAGAATTATTCTTTCGAATAATTTACTAATAGATGAAAGCAAACTAATGGGCCGATAGCTTGAGGCTTCAGCAGGATTTTTATCCGGTTTCAAAATCGGAACTACTTTGGCATTTTTCCAACTACTGGGAAAATATGCCAAATCAAAACATTTGCTGCAAATTTTGACCAAGCTACTTAAAGTTGCTTCAGGCAATTTTTTAATTAAAATGTAAAAAATGCCATCCTCACCAGGGGCTTTCATATTTTTAAATTTTTTGATAATAGATTTTATTTCATTCAGATCCGTATTCAAAACTTCATCTGATGAAAATTCTTGTTCAGCAATATTCTAAAATTCTATTGAAATTTGATCTTCAATAGGACTCAACATATTTAAGTTGAAATTATGAGCACTCTCAAACTGCTGAGCAAGTTTTTGAGCTTTTTCTCCATTAGTTAATAGAATATTATCACCATCTTTTAAAGAAGGGATTGGCTTTTGAGGTTTCTTAAGAACCTTTGAAAGTTTCCAAAAAGGTTTGGAATAAGGTTTAATTTGTTCGACATCTCTTGCGAACTTTTCATTTCGCAGGAGAGTGAATCTGTGGTCAATAACCTTTTGCAAATCTTTTTGAGTTCGCTTCAGTGCAGGATCACGAGAACGTTGATACTGTCTTCGGCGAACATTTTTCAGACGAATCAGAAGCTGAAGATCGTCATCAATAATGGGAGAATCAAATTTGACTTGGACTTTAGGAATAGCAATATTCCTAGCATCCAAAATTGCATAAGTTAAAGATTCCAAGGCTGAATCAATATCAGCTTTGGTTTCTAAAACAAAATCATGATTTAAATTATTCTCAATATGATGCTGATACCTGTCCCAATTAGCTTTGTGATAATTAAACACAGAACTATTGGGTCTGGTAACTGCTTCATGAGAAAGTGAAAAAGTTACTGGAAGATGATCAGAATCAAAATCAGCATGAGTCACTAAAGAACCACAATACTGACTTTGATTTGTCAAACCAATTCAATTGTTGATTTCTAACAGAAGAAAAACAAGTTGGCCCATTCGGGTATAAAACCGAATAGAGACCAGAAGTGCAATCTCTGAATAGAATTTTACCATTGGAATTTACTTTTGAATTATTCCAAGATTGGTGTTTGGCATTAAAATCACCGATGATCAAAAATCGAGATCTATGCCGAGTAAGTTTATTCAAATCCCCTTTGAAATAATTTTTATTTTCCCCAGTGCATTGGAAAGGCAAATATGCAGCTGCAATCATAATTTTCCCAAAAGAAGTATCAAGTTCAATGCCCAAACTTTCAATAACTTTTAACTTAAAGTCACGTAACGTGCTATAAGTCATACTACGGTGGATAACTATTGCAACTCCACCGCCATTTCGATTCATTCTGTTATTGGTTATAACTTTATAATCTGGATCACTTTTCAAATAAGTGCCAGTTTTTAAAAATGTTTCGGTTATAACAGCAACATGCACGTTATGAACTCGTAAAAAGTTGAAAAATTCATTTTCTTTCGCTTTTAAAGAGCGAGCATTAAAATTCATAATATTGATGGAATTACTTAGATCCATGATTAAACTTCAGGGTAAGAACAACATCATTCGCAAATTTTAATCCAATCTGGATAGCTTCCATCATGGATGTAGCATTACTCATTGTTTGAATCAAACCAAACAGTGAGTTTTGCAAAAAAGTCATTTTTTCAAACATAACATCGCCGAGATCAGAAGATCCCAAAGCGTTGCCAGCAGAAACATTTTCAAATGAGATTTGAGGTACCCACGGGGATGCTTCGGCTGTCATCTGCATACAATGTCACTGAAGCCTAAAAAGTACCAAAGTTTTGGTGTCTAGTGTCAAAATTATGGGGAGTAACATGACGAAAAGGGCGCAAAATCGAAAGAACGAAAATATTTTTTTTTCTTTATTTTTGTTTCGTTAGTTCAAATGAAATTAAATGTGTACCATTATCTGGGGCAAATTGAGACACATGGGGTGAATTGAGAAGTGATTTTAGCAATGTTTTTGCACAATATTTGAATATTTTTTAATTTTTTCCAGTAGGAATAGACACAAAACAACAAAATTAGTTTATAAATTTGAACTTTTATGTTCTGGTTTTCTTGTCAAAAATTTACCAACACATTCAAACCACGGGGTACCATAGAAGTTGGTTTGTTTGACTCAAAAACATGCTTTTTTGTAAAGCCCCACAACGTGAGCCAAACAACGTCCCTAACAATGGGCTATGCCCTGTTCGTGGACTCGCTCTTAAGGTTTCCCAACAACATGGTTGAGCTCAACCGCCTCAAATTGTAGATTTAAATTAACATTATGATGATCTGTAAGTTCATTGGCCAAATAAGAATTTGCGGAAGACATTTCAGAGGATTTGAAAAAGACACCTGCTGGGAAGCTTTGCCTAAGACCACATATATTGTTGTTGGCGGCATTTATGGTTTATTTTAATGAAAAGAATCAATATGAGCAGCTACAGGATTATTTTCCAAAAAAATAAATAAGACTAATTAAATTTTGATGTGTGACCCTCTGAAATGTTATTCCCGAAACAGCGCCACCAAACATTTGGTGGCGGCTTCAGCAAGCTACGTCAGTATCACGGGCCTGGAGGTACCTGCCCAATTTCAGGAAGATTGGTAGAGGATTTAAAACTCGTGGATGAACCCGAAACGACGTTGGCATAAGAAATACCATTAGTGTTACCGGTGTTACCTAATTTTTCCACGGTAGGGGTATTTCTAGCATTGTTCGAGTGAGACAGCACGAACGTTTGACTTAAAGATGCAGGTACAACCTGACTTTGAGAAACTTTCGGTTTGGATTTTGGCTGATGCTTAGCACGAGAATCCTTAAGTTCGTTTTTGATCTCATCCACTCACAAGTCGTTGGAGAGACCTTTCAGGACTGCCTTGAATGGACGAGCATTCTTGGTCTCATACGTGTAGAAATTGTGTTTGTGGTTTTTCAAATAACCAACAAAAGTATGGTGATCTTGTAAAGATTCCGTCAACAAGCGACATTCTCCTCTTCGACCAAGCTGGAACGAAACCTTCAAATTGCAAGTTTCCTTGCAATTCTTCAGTTGCGTTCGAAAGCTAGCCAAATCGGAGACGGAAGTCACTACAATTGGCGGAGCCTTTACTCGTTTCTCGACGGCAGAAGGCTCAGTACGAGGAGAAGGATCCTTGTCAACAGTTTCGGATAAAACACCGAAACTGTTTGCCAATGGAATTGGAGAATTGACCTCACTTTCAGAATCAGAATCAGACCTCAGAAGAGGCTGTTTTCTTGTTCTGTTTCCGTTAGCCGGTTTAGCGTTCAAACGCTTCACCGACGTAACGACCAAATCTTCAGAAGATTTGCGTTTACCTTTGTTTTGACGCATTTTGCAAGCAAAGTTCTCTTAAAGAGATGGCTTCGTTTGTAAAATACAACAAAATCTCAGGTGGGGTTCGTCTTGAAAAGACTGTTTAGAATTTGGGAAAATAACTCAGGTAGTCTTTGAAAAGACTGTGAAATAACTCTGACCTTAGGTAGTAAAAAATACCGCAGCTCTAGTGTCCGTTCACCTCGAAGGTTCGCAAGACACTGACAGGGACTGAGATAAGTTGTATCAGCATTCGGCATATACAAAGTCTGATACAAATTATACTTTCCCATAATATCGCTACCGGTTAGCGGGTATTGGATTGGACACACACACACACACACACACACACACACACACACACACACACACACACACACACACACACACACACACACACACACAAATTAAAAACAAAAACAAACATGTTTCTACAATTTATTGCCAATTTTTTTTATACATAAATAGCTTCGGTTTGACTTTCATTGGCATCAAGAGTAATTTTATGGTCTCCTTCATCATCAAAAAACCTTCGAAACGTGAATTCGAAAAAACCGTGATGAAAAGGTTTACTACTGTCGAAAACTTCATCAAAGCTGTGCCCGGTATCATCACAAGATGAATCATGAAGCTTTGTCTGATCAATTGGATCGAAATTTGATGTATCAGTAGGATATTTGATTTTAGGTTCGTATGGTGCAGGTTGACTTCGCAAATCTTTCGAAAAATCTATGCTGCGAAAGAATGGATGTGATTTTATTTCGTCCACATTTCTTCCAATTCGTTCATCCTCATTTTTACAAAGTCGCAGTATGATATCTTGTGACTCTTTCGATAATTGAGCTTCAACCGGTATTTTCAACGTTTGCCTCCAATTTATAACCTGTGAATAAAATGAAAAAGAAAAATAGATTTGAGCTTTTAAAGTTTATTTAAATAAAGTCAGTAGTAGTTTATCTCGTTTATTCTGATAAGAAACTACACGATGTGTGTGCTAAGTTATCGGTTCCCGGAGTGGTCTCGGCGGCTACGTTGAATAGAGCTAGGGTGTGCAGCACCAGCACCAAACAATATTTTCAAAAAAAATAAATAAAGTAGTAATCCAGCTGCGTGTAAAAGGCCTGGGTGTAAAATAAATGTTGCATTATTTTATGAAATTCTGTGTAATATTACACCCTGAAAAATGTAGCCCGTTAGCACCCTAAAGACCATGCCTCCTTAGAAACAAAATTTTAAAATGTAAAAAATCATATCTCCGGTTCGTTTCATCCAATTTTGATGAAACTTTCAGGGCAGGTCCAGTTTTTAGTCTAGTTTCGAATGACTTTTGAGTTAGGCCCGTATTTCTCTAAACAGTTCGTCACTTTTTAGTTTGACTTTGACCAACCAACGGGGTACAAACTAAAAAAGTGTCAAACGAAAAAGTGACCAACCACCGGGGGTTGAGTGTATAATGACCCCTTCAGGTAGCCCCGGGATCCCGGAACCGATTCCGTAGTACAACCGTGGGGGACAAAATCTAGAAGTCACGGAAATATGCCATGCGACATGTCAAAAATTATCTACTGACTCTGGGTGGTCGATTGCTACCTCTCAAAAGACTGTCCAAGGTCATCCGGACACTTTGGCCACCTAGAACCGGTGAATCCGGAACATGGTCCATGGTAGAAAAATGTTATCTGTGATTCCCACAGTTCGACATGTCAAAAAATATCTACTGACTCTGGGAGGTTGATTGCTACCTCTCAAAAGACTGTCCAAGGTCATCCGGACACTTTGGCCGGGAACCGGTGAACCCGGAACATGGTCCATTAGGGTGTAATATCAAAATCGATTTTCCAGCACAGCATTTTTTCAGTTCCTTTTGGGGTCCTAAACAACTCCCCAAAGTTTGGGAACGATTGGTTTAGTCCTCACTTTGCGCAAAGCGATTCAATTTTCCATATAAATTTGTATGGGAAAAATATTTTTTTTTAATTTTAATATTTAAAAAATCCAAGTTTCACGTTGTACTAAAACCGGATTCATATTCGAATGCTCTGGAAGGTGCTCTAAAACTTTCCCGAAGAGAGTATGGTGCTAACTTGCTCCTGAAAGAAGATACAGCGTCCTCAAAACTCGTCTAAAACGTGATTTCCAAGCAAAAAACACGTTTTAGACGGGTTTTGAACACGCTGTATCATTTTATAGGAGTAAGTTAGCACCATACTCTCTTCGGGAAAGTTGTAGAGCATCTTTCAGAGTGTTCGAATATGAATCCGGTTTAAGTACAGCGTGATGCGTGAATTTTATAAATATCAAAATCCAAAAAAAAAATGGTTTTCCCCATACAAATTCCCATAGAAAATTGAATGGCTTTGCGCAAAGTGAGGACTAAACCAATCGTTCCCAAACTTTGGGGAGTTGTTTAGGACCCCAAAAGGAACTGAAAAGTTGCTGTGCTCATTAGATTTGGACAATTTTATTTTTTTTCCATACAACCATATTACACCCTAATGGGCCACCATGGTTCGGTAACTAAGTGGCGGTCATTTGTCCATATAAGCCACTCAATAGGATGAACTGTTCCAATGAACGAATGAACACGCGAGAGGACTATACTCTCGCAAACAGCACTTTCCTCACGTTTCTTTTCGTGAGGACTATCCCCTCGTTTTTTAACTTTGGGTGTGGAAAATAATTTTTGAATGAATTTTCTGTTATGTTTTCGTTAATGTTAATGTTTTAGCATTATTTTTAGTCAACTGGAATTATACAGAAGTGAATTTTATATTTAAACGAGGTTATCATTTAATTTCTTTCGAAATTATTATTGAGTTTTCCGGGTTGTTGACAAGGCTCGCAAGAAATCTCAGGAGCAACAGTCGGATATCCACGTACTCTCCCAAGAGGAACTGCAACGGGTGGAATTCGCACTGTGGAGAATGACACAGATCGAGGCTTACCCTGACGAGGTGGCGCTTCTGTCCAAGACCAAGGGTCCTCCCGATGGTCACCACGGTGTCGTTGAGAAGTCCAGTCCAATTTACAGAACCTGGCCTTTCCTGGATGACAACGAGATCTTGCGAATGCGGGGTCGAATCGGTGCTGCACCTTACACACCGTCCGAAGCTAATGGTACGTTCGTTTGAAAAGCCGGTGCGGCACTAAGTGCCGCATTCGGCGATGCCAGTTTTGGTTTAATCGAACGTCATTTGAGCAATTCTCTACCAAAACCGGAAATGGATTTTATTTGTATTTTTTGATTTGGCTCAAACTTTGTGGGGGCCTTCCCTGTGACCAAATAAGCTATTTTGTGTCATTGGTTCACCCATACAAGTCTCCATACAATTTTGGCTGCTGTCCATACAAAAATGGTATGTAAATATTCAAACAGCTGTAACTTTTGAGTGAATTTTCTGATCAATTTGGTGTCTTGGGCAAAGTTGTAGGTATTGTTGAGGACAATTGAGAAAAAAATATGTACACGGAAAAAAAAATTTGCAGATTTTTTTTATCAACTTTTTTTTCACTAAAACTCAATTTCCCAAAATACGTATTTTTTTATTTTCGAGATTTTTTGATATGTTTTAGGGGACTAAAATCCGCAACTTTTGCGCTATAGAGAAACACGGTCAAAAAATCTGCCGCCAAGTTATGTTTTTTTGAAAAAATAGTGATTTTTGGAAAAAATCCAAATTTCATGCAAAAACAAATTTGAAATCAATTTTTAATGCAAAATTGAATTTGCAATCGAAAACTACTCTACAATTTTTTTGATAAAGGGCTTCGTTTTCAAGATATAGGCACCGAAAGTTTGATTTTAGCAAATTATTTGCAGTTTTTCGATTTTAAAAAATAGTGACCATGAGCGACCATTTCTAAAAATATTTTTTTTGAAAAGTTCAGAAAATTTTCTATAAAATTGTCTAAGAAACATTGAAGATTGGACCTCGGGTTGCTGAGATACAGCCGCTTTAAGAAAAAGAAACACGAAAATTGAAGTTTTCTAAGTCTCACCAAAACAACTCACCATTTTCTAATGTCGATATCTCAGCAACTAATGGTCCGATTTTCAATAATAATTCATGAAACATTCGTGAAATTTTCCGATCTTTTCGAAAAAAATATTTTGAAATTTGTTAAGTCAAGACTAACATTTTAAAAGGGCCAAACATTGAATAATACGCCCATTTAAAATGTTAGTCTTGATTAAAATTTTTTCAAAATATTTTTTTCGAAAAGATCGGAAAATTTCACGAATGTTTCATGTATTAACATTGAAAATCGGACCATTAGTTGCTGAGATATCGTCATTAGAAAATGGTGGGTTGTTTTGGTGAGATTCAGAAAACTTCAATTTTCGTGTTTCTTTTTCTAAAAGCGGCTGTATCTCAGCAACCCGAGGTCCAATCTTCAATGTCTCTTAGACAATTTTATAGAAAATTTTCTGAACTTTTCAAAAAAAATATTTTTAGAAATGGTCGCTCATGGTCACTATTTTTTAAAATCGAAAAACTGCAAATATTTTGCTAAAATCAAACTTTCGGTGCCTATATCTTGAAAACGAAGCCCTTTATCAAAAAAATTGTAGAGTAGTTTTCGATTGCAAATTCAATTTTGCATTAAAAATTGATTTCAAATTTGTTTTTGCCTGAAATTTTGATTTTTTCCCAAAAATCACTATTTTTCAAAAATTCATAACTTGGCGGCAGATTTTTTGACCATGTTTCTCTATAGCTCAAAAGTTGCGGATTTTAGTCCCCTAAAACATATCAAAAAATCTCGAAAATCAAAAAATACGTATTTTGGGAAATTGAGTTTTAGTGAAAAAAAGTTGATAAAAAAATCTGCAAAATTTTTTTTTCCGTGTACCTTTTTTTTTCTCAATAGTCCTCAACAATACCTACAACTTTGCCGAAGACACCAAATTGATCAAAAAATTCACTCAAAAGTTACAGCTGTTTGAATATTTACATACCATTTTTGTATGGACAGCTGCCAAAATTGTATGGAGACTTGTATGGGTGAATCAATGACATAAAATAGCTTATTTGGTCATAGGGAAGGCCCCCACAAAGTTTGAGTCAAATCAAAAAATACAAAAAATAAAAATGGTCTAAATCGGCCGATTTCCTAGAGAGTTGCTCATTTGTC
The DNA here is from genome assembly GCF_016801865.2 of Culex pipiens pallens. Taxonomy (NCBI): domain Eukaryota; kingdom Metazoa; phylum Arthropoda; class Insecta; order Diptera; family Culicidae; genus Culex; species Culex pipiens. The sequence continues at coordinate 78,960,048 of NC_068937.1, read as the reverse complement.
AGTGTGCGTGGAACTCGCATGAAACTGAAAAAATATCTAGTGCGGCACTAGAGTTTCAGTTCTAAGTGTAGTCACCAAGCCAGGTAAATACCCCGGATTGAAAATAAAACAAATCACTGGCGGCTAATAATCATATTTATTGCCGCCACCACTCGCGTGCCCGACCGCGTTACACACTGATTGTCACTAACTAACCCTTCTCATCTGTAGACGTCAACCATAGTTGATCTGTCAGCCAGTGTTGACCAGGGTTAGATTCCTACATCCCTCTCTTCCTTGAAAATGATAGATACTTCACAATTGATAATTCAACAGTTTAGCAAACTAGATTGTCCTCATAATTGCCCTGATCTGAACACACGAGTGGATTTATTTTTAATCTAGTATTTGTTGATAACAATAGTATTATAATCTTATATCTTTTGCTGAGTCAAACGAGCATTTATGTTTACAGTATAATCTCTTGTCACGTCCTTTGAACTTTGAACTAAGCCATTACACTCAATGAAGTTTTGTCCTTTCACTCTCCTTTCTTAGCTGTTTAATTTAATTGTTGCTCCGTCACATTTATTAATCTTGTAATTGTAAATCCATAATTCACTACAGTTAACCGCTATCCAATCGATCCAGTACTACCTCCTCCTTTACTTAAAACAATTTAATTTAAAGTTAATAGAATGCTAAGCGTTTCCCTATTTTCCTATAATTTGAGCAAATTTACTCAATAAATTAATGAGTCTAAAATCTTGTACGCAGCATTTTCAGATAGTATTTTTTTTTATAGATTCCAATGCAAATAATATTAGATTTTATAAGACACTTGTTTCAGCCTCTTTCTAAAAAAATACTTGTTTTTTTTGTTCCCTTTGTTTTGAGTCCGGTAGATTTGAATGAATAAAGATAATCCTCAACTATCGTTTCACAATTCTATATCTTAATCTAATCTAATCTAATCTAACCCTAGCGCAGCCAGTCTTTCGAGGGCATCCAGGTTTCACAATTCTATATCTTAAAACAATAACAGTCGCTCAAATAAATTATTTGCCGAAACAAGCTGGAGCAGTTCTTTGCGCTGCAAGAGCTGATGGGAAAGTACCTATGCCCTGCAGTTAAAGTCTTAGCCTTCATTAACTAACTGACAAATTTTCTGTGATATAAACTTAAGCTTTCCTATCCTTTTTCTTCTCCCCTAGCAAAAGTAGCAGTTGTTTTAAACAGTTATCTGCTCTCGCTTAATTTATTGAAATTACTGAACTTATTTCGTCCAATGATTGTATCTGAATTATTTTGTAGCTGTAAGTATCTCCAAAACTCTGCATTTTGTAATATGTTAGGCAAAATGTATTATGATAAGTGCAACTAATAAACATGAATTGAATATAAATTATTTCTCATTCATTGTCTTATGGAGTTACCGATTATTAACAATTTCACGGTGCCTATCAATCAGAGCCCCCTGCATCAATACTCCTTCAAACATTCCCCAGCATTTAATCAACCTCATAAAGCAGAGTCTCCAAAATTACTTAGCACAACACCTAACTATTTGTACAATCAAATTATAACGGAATTGGGTCCGTCAACCTGACAATTCTGGAATACGAAGACAACTTCGCACCCCCAAACAGAACCCTATCTTGCAACCATCCTCCTTCAAATCTTAAGGACATCCCTTAGTCCATCAGCAGTCTCCAGGTGAGCCGCCAGCCAACTCGGCTCCGGCCGCACACACTCCGTCCAGGTCGGCACCCCGCCCGCCTGGCTCTCTTGCCATGCGCACGACCCAAAGGATCCGGTAAACCCAGGTGACTCTCTGAAAACCCGGTTTGCCGTTGAGCTGCACTAGCTCGTGGTTCATCCTTCTCCTCTGTGTGTTGTTCACGCGGAATTCGGCCTAACGCAGTAAGACCTCTCCGAACGAACTACGTGTGCTGGCAAAACCTCCTCCTCCTGTGACCTGTTGCTAATGAAACTCAGTAATAAAAAAAGTATTTTGTAGGTTTAATCACTGATTGTGTTATAGTATTTAAGAGCAGGTTAAAGTTTGGCTTTACAACTTCTACATTATTAGAACACAATATCTTGCCTCTTGTATACGTTTGATGAGTACATAACCTTAACGAATTAAAACAACCAACAAAACAAACCTTCCACTTTAACGTTCCCAGATCTTTTATGGCCCCTATTGTAAGATTCTGCTCGCACCTAGGAGTCTGAAGGCTTGAATGGGAAGAGCACCCAAACCTCTTTTTACTCCTTCCACCCACGGATTTGATCTGACGATCTTTGGATTGCAAGTCCAGCCGCCGACCAGCGACTCTACCGGAGCAGGTTTGGTTTGGTGTGTTGTTTGTTCGTATATCAGGGAGACGACTTCTACGCCTGGAATTACTCTACGGCCTAACAACAACTAAGGTCGAAGACCAGCGTTTTACTCCCCATCCGAATGGAAGTCAATAGAAGATGGGAAACGAACCCCTGATCATCCGCTTACAACGCGAACAGCGTAACCATTCGACCACACCTGCACCCAAACGAATTACCAAATACCCTAAACTTTCCTGTTACTTTTCAATCATTTCAACTGTTAACTTGTGCAAAAATGATCCCTCATGGCTCTACTGAACTTCCTTAAAAATATCCTTGTAGTTTGTACCTTGAATTCCTAACTTTAACCGTAACTGTTACTTACGACAATGTTACAATGTTGACGAATAAAAATCTTTCTAACTTCACCTTTCGATGATCATACACAAGCCTGCAGCCCCTACCCCAGGCCTAAATATTAACAAGCCATCTATACGCTAGGCAGAGCGAAAATCCAGAAGCCACCTCTTCATCATGCTTCCGTGTAATTATCCGCAAGCCATCTCTCCCCCAGGCATGAGTGAACAATCACAAGCCTCTTCTTCCCCCAGGCCTTACAGCAGATATTCACGAGCCATCTCTCCGCCAGGCATGAGTGAACATCTACCAGCCTCCTCTTCACCAGGCTTCCATGTAATCATCCACATGCCATCTCTCCACCAGGTATGAGTGGACAATCACAAGCCTCTTCTCCCCCAGGCCTTACAGCAGATATTCACGAGCCATCTCTCCACCAGGCATGAGTGAACATCTACCAGCCTCCTCTTCACCAGGCTTCCATGTAATCATCCACAAGCCATCTCTCCACCAGGCATGAGTGGACAATCACAAGCCTCTTCTCCCCCAGGCCTTACAGCAGATATTCACGAGCCATCTCTCCACCAGGCATGAGTGAACATCCACCAGCCTCCTCTTCACCAGGCTTCCATGTAATCATCCACAAGCCATCTCTCCACCAGGTATGAGTGGACAATCACAAGCCTCTTATCCCCCAGGCCTTACAGCAGATATTCAAGAGCCATCTCTCCACCAGGCATGAGTGAACATCCACCAGCCTCCTCTTCACCAGGCTTCCATGTAATCATCCACAAGCCATCTCTCCACCAGGCATGAGTGGACAATCACAAGCCTCTTCTCCCCCAGGCCTTACAGCAGATATTCACGAGCCATCTCTCCACCAGGCATGAGTGAACATCCACCTGCCTCCTCTTCACCAGGCTTCCATGTAATCATCCACAAGCCAATATCCGGCACTAAGCCATCCCCCGGCACTAAGCCAACCTCCGGCACTAAACCAACCCCCGGCACTAAGCCAATATCCGGCACTAAGCCAATATCCGGCACTAAGCCAATATCCGGCACTAAGCCAATATCCGGCACTAAGCCAACCTCCGGCACTAAGCCAACCCCCGGCACTAAGCCAACCCCCGGCACTAAGCCAATATCCGGCACTAAGCCAATATCCGGCACTAAGCCAATATCCGGCACTAAGCCAACCTCCGGCACTAAGCCAACCTCCGGCACTAAGCCAATATCCGGCACTAAGCCAATATCCGGCACTAAGCCAATATCCGGCACTAAGCCAACCTCCGGCACTAAGCCAACCTCCGGCACTAAGCCAACCCCCGGCACTAAGCCATCCCCCGGCACTAAGCCAACCTCCGGCACTAAGCCATCCTCATCGGCACACAGCCAAAACATCCGATAAAACCACAACGGTGAAAATACTTACACCCCCAAGTCCTACCGTTAATATTCACACACCATTCTTTTTACCAATACATAATAGAAATTCACTGCACTAAACATCAATAATTATCTTCCACATTTTTAACTGGGTTTTCCACTGTTCGTCCAAGAAATCTACCCTAAAACCACTCTTTGCTGATTTTTTTTAAATTACCGTAACTAAACATTAAACAAAACTCCTATTGAACCTCAGCATCGTGTATCAGGTAAACATTGCACTTCCGCTACCCCAATTTTGGGTAATCTGTTTATTACCAACTTGAATCTGAACCCCTTGATCGTGCATCATGAAAACAATATTCCTAGAGGGTGCGCCCGTGCAGCACACATACAAACACGGTAACTCCGTGGAAAAAACCAGACATTTCACAATGAAACAACAACACACACACCCTCAGTCCGGCTCCCCTTACCTTCTCTTCCTCTTCCTCCTGCTCCATAAAAAAAATGTTTCCTGCTTTTTTCCGTCCCAAACATAAAATTGCATTTTCTTACCAAAATATGTTTTCTCCTCGTCGCCAATGTAGTCACCAAGCCAGGTAAATACCCCGGATTGAAAATAAAACAAATCACTGGCGGCTAATAATCATATTTATTGCCGCCACCACTCGCGTGCCCGACCGCGTTACACACTGATTGTCACTAACTAACCCTTCTCATCTGTAGACGTCAACCATAGTTGATCTGTCAGCCAGTGTTGACCAGGGTTAGATTCCTACACTAAGATGGCGGCGAAACTCATGCGGAACTAGCGCGAGTTTCTTCAAAGACAGATGCTAGAACATGTCAACTTTCTAAAACTTATCGTTTTTGAGATATATGCAATTCAATATTAATTTTCTCCATACAGAGCTGGCTCTGTTCGCTGCATACAGAGCTTAGCTCTGTTCTACCATACAGAGCAAGTAAGGAGTTTTTATTGAGCCTGTAGAGCTCGATGCGTCTCTGACTAGAACCGAATTTTCATGTTGCCCAACACACTCCTCAATTCAGAACTCCGCCTAAACCCGAAAGGTCGAACGCTCGTCTTAAACGCCTGAAAAAAGAACGTGCCGCTGCACTGAAAACGTTCACCCTGCACCGCTGCCGTATGACGAAACTGGCCTTCAACGCCGCTAGTTGCCATTACCGCCGATGCAATCGTTACAGGTACAACGTCTACATCCGTAAGACCCAATCGCAACTGCAGCGAAATCCCAAGAAATTCTGGACTTTTGTTAAATCGAAATACAAGGAACGTGGCCTTCCTGCAACGATAGTGTTGGGCGATTCGACTGCAACTACAAACGACGAGAAATGCGAACTTTTTGCCAGACACTTTTCGTCCGTATTCCGGGAGCCCGAAATCATTTCTTCCACTCATCCTCTTGACGCTGTTCCCCGTGATCTGGTCGACATCTTTTTTTTGTCATTTCGCGTGACATGATCGAGAAGGCGACGAAGAAGTTGAAGTCATCATTCTCACCTGGACCCGACGGAATCCCCTCTGCTGTTCTCAAGCGCTGTGCAAATCAACTGATCGAGCCACTTTTGGTGATATTTAACCTTTCCTTGCGTCAAGCCTCACAGCATGGAAGAAATCTTTCATGTTTCCAATTTTCAAGAAAGGTTCAAAGCGTTCCATTGAACACTATCGAGGGATCACGTCTTTGTGTTCCAGTTCTAGAAATTATCGTCAGCGATGTGATCCTGTTCAACTGTCGAAGTTACGTTGCACCGGAACAACGTTCCCCATACATCGTATACTATACAGTTAATTCAGTATACGACGTACGGGAAACCTACTGGTACATCGGCGTTAATCAAAGCATTTACAAGACGTTGAGATAGCCGAGACGGTGGGGGCGCGGACTTGGTAATCTGGATATTACTCTCACCAGATTGATGTTATTTTTGAGGTGTGCAAAATTTATTTATTTTTCTTTTGTACATGCTTTTTGTGTACACGTTTTCTCATACAATATTACATGCTTTTGCTTACAAAGGTGATGTGCATGCTTTTGCATGCGATTTTACCATCGGATTTTTTGCTGTGAAGATTGGCGCATCCGTTTCACTGGAATTTACCAACGGCTCCGGCGTGGCACAGGGGAGCAACCTCGGCCCTATAGTTTTTTCCGGGTTCTTCAACGACGCCAATTTCCTGTTTAGCGGAAACTATAAGCTATCCTACGCTGACGACTTCAAGCTCATCCCTATCGACACGTTGGCCGACTGTTACGTGCTACAATCAAGGCTGGACAAATTCTCGGGGTGGTGCGGGCACAACCGCCTGGAACTCAGCTCCGCAAAATGCTACGTCATATCCTTCAACCGGAAACAAAGTCGAGAATTGTTCACATTTGATTACCATCTCGGTTCTCACGTGCTGGAAAGCCTAGAAGTTGTCAAGGATTTGGGTGTACTTCTTGACCTGACATTGGATTTTCACCTGCAACCTTCTTCCGTAATTGACAGAGCCATCCGGAAACTTGGTTTTATGTTCAAGGCTGCCCAAGAATTCGACGATCCGTTATGTCTTAGTACATTGTACTGTGCTCTTGTGAGATCGCACCTTGAGACGTCAGCAGTTGTCTGGGCACCCTATCACCAGAACTGGATCGATCGCATTGAACGTGTGCAAAGGAAATTCGTCTGGTTTGCTCTGAGACGCCTCCCCCGCCTCCTGCTCAGCTACCAAGCTTCGATACTAGGTGCAACCTGCTTGGAATAGAGACGCTCTAAAAGCGGCGAGCAATCTCAAGGGCTGTATTCGCTGCGAAAGTTATTATCTCTGAAATCGACTCCCCTAATCTTCTTTTCCAGTTAAATGCTAGAGTGCAGCCAAGGAATCTACGCCCAACCCCTGGACTCCTCTCACGCCCGTTGGTCCGTACGGTTTATGCGGAAAACTCCCCTATTCATACGCTGGCCACAGCTTTCAACGAGTTCTACCATCTGTTCGACTTCTATGAACCTGTGAGCCGACTTTTGGAAAGACTTCGAACTGAACTCCGAGATCCTTCTCGTTCATCTCGTCCTGCTGAAAACCCACAACAACGTGCATCAAGAACAAGAAGATCTAGCCGTTAAATCATGTTTTGTTTAAATTTATGTTTTGATAACTTGACTATATTTATGTTTGTAAACTTTTTATTAGTTTTAATATTTTTTTCAAAAATGGGCAAATATGGGCAAAAATGGTTTTAACTTGAAAACGGTGCACTTTATAAAAATTTCACTAAAGTACTCTTTGATTGCAAATTCGATTTACATCGAAAAATTAAGTTGAAAAATGTTTGCGTGACCAATATTTAGTTTTTTTTTTTAAATCTGTGTTGATTCAAAAATCATAACTCGGTCAAAGATTTTTTGCCGATTCTGGAAATTTCTGAAATGTTGGCATTTGATGTATGTATGTATGTATGTATGATCCCCATACCCGCAGGCAACTTGGTCCCGAAACACATGTGAGCGCTAGGTGAACAATTCGATCATCTTAAGTTTTTTTGCACGAATTTTAATGCTACAAATACCGGCGCATAGATCAAAATGGTTTCCCGCTTCCCTCCCCAAGCGCCAAAAATTTGTAGCGGGTGTAGGGACACTTCGCACAGACGCCCTTGCTCCCATCACGTCACTGAGGGTATGGAGCGACGAGAAATTAATAAGCATGCCCCCCAGTCGAACCTTCATTAGAGAAGCAGGCAATCCACAACTCACAGCGAACAACCGAGGGAACACCCTACCGCGTACAGTATATAAAAAAAAGTATTTACAGCCCTAGGGCACTATGCACATTTTGTGATAAAACTTGTAAACAATTTAAAGTTTGACAGAAACCTAGTACTACGTTCTAATCTAATCTAATCTAATCTAATCAGACCCTAGCGCAGCCAATTTTTCGAAGGGATCCTGGAGAGTGCCTTAGGTTAGATGACGCCTAGCACTCTTCTTGTCATTTATTAACATTTGAAGTGCGCCATTGCATTAGAATGCATTGAAACATCACAAGCGTTAATGCGGCCAGGCCTACTTTGTAAAGCCGTATCGCAGAGATGATTCGTAATTGGGTTGAGCACTGAGTGTTCGAGCAACAACACAATTCTGAATCGACAGGGGAGGAAGAAGCGTGGGGACACACCACCATACGCCCACGAATGCCCTGGACACTATTTGCCGTGGTTATAGCGCCACAACTCGCTCTCTGTAATAGTATTCCTAATTCCAGTCCACGCTCATCAAGTCGTCATGGCCTAGTGGTTAGCATTTTTGCTTACCAATCCAAAGGACGGAGGATCGAACCTGAGCGACTTTGATTTTTCGTTCATATTCATCATTTCAAATTTATGTGTTTTTAACTTTCTCGTTGGGAGCAGATGGGAATCGAACCCAGAACCATTCGCTTACAAAGCGAACACCGTAACCAGTCAGCCCCGGCCGCTCCCCTAGAAACCTAGTACTACGTTTTGTTCAGAAACTCATGCCGAACATTTCGCTATAAAAAGCTCATGAAAAGATTATTTCCATAAAATGTTCTTTAACAAATACTATTACAAAATGAAAAAAGGTGCAAAAAAAGTTTGTACACCTTTTGAAAAATTAACATAAATGATGTTATTTGTTGACAAATCACCATAAATCCAGTTTCCCAACTCTAAATAGGCATCCTTGACTGATTAAAAAAATAATTTGGATTGAATATAAAGTTTACTAACTAGTTAGTATAAAAGTTTATATAACTCAGGAAATGCTATATAAAACTAATCTAAACTTAATTTTGCAAACTTTCAACCACAAATGGAACTGGAAAACGATGATGATTTCGAAGTCTTGCGATCGAAGCATGAACGAAAAAAAATGAAAATGACGGATCACCAGCGAACCAATTTCTTCTACAAAAAATGGAAAGAAGCCGGGAGGAAGTACCAGGAAGCAGTGGACGACGCCACAAAGGTTGAATCAGCTATTATAGCTGCTAACCTAGATAAAAAAAAAAAAATTGTCTTCATTGATGTGTGTGTATGTCAGAATACATGAAAGTATGATTGTCTTATAAAAAGAACGAGCTTTGACGAGCAGTTGATAACATTTTCAAAATCTCTTTAAAGGTCTCGCATGCCCGCAATACATCGAAAAAGGCCTGTTCCCGCTTGGGCTGCTTCAGCTTGCAGACGCCCCACTCGTGATCTACTCCGTCGTCTTCCTTCCCCTCCTTTCGTGGAAACTGCGGCAACGGAACCTCCCCGCTGCAACTGCGTTCCACCTTAACCGGTTCCGACGAACTAAACCGTGCGCCCCGGCTCCGGTTTCCGTTTCGTTCGCAGGGTTTTGACCTCGATGAGTACATCTACGAGGAGACCGACGACCGCTTCGCTCTCTGCGCTCGCCAACTTTCCAATTTAGGTCAGTTCTCAAAGACTTCCGGAAGTTTTCCAGGTCGAACACACATCAACCCTGGTCATCGGGAAAGTTTCGAAGGCCTCCGCGTTCCATACCAGTTCCGCGACCGACCCAGAACGAGCCACGTCCTTGTTTGAACCGTCCTGCTCAAAATCCTCCGCTGGAACCACTGCTTGAACATTTCCACCACGAACAACACCATTCACCACTGCACTGATTAGTTCCGGAACCACTTTTTATTTTTTGGAACAACATTCCAAAAAAAAGCAGCAGCGGAAATTTTTGACGTCTTCCTTCAATCATAGACTACTTCGATCATTTCTGAAATGTTGGCATTTTATGTCCTCTAAAACAGCGGTTCTCAACCATTTCTAGGCTAGGTACCCCATTTCTGTTACTTGAACTGCTGGTACCCCCTCGTGTTTATACATGAAATTTTTCGTTATATTTTTTAATTTTTTTATTCGGGAATTTAAATGTAAATTTTTGATGACGGACGTATTGTAAAGTATACATTTAAAAGATTTTCAAAATCTGTTTAAAAATTCAGAATCAAAATACAAATTAATTTAATAGTACTTTTTTCAAGTCATTATACAAAAAAATCAATGCTATTGTATCTTTTTTCTTTTAATTCCCCAAGCAAAACATTCTGACCCAGGACGGTACAGAAATTCTCAGCACGAAAAGTAAAAATTTCAAATTTCAGACTAAGGACTCGTAATCGGGCTGTAGTGGACGAATTTGAATGCTTCAAATTGCAAGAGGTGGGTTTTTTTGTCCTTTATCTAAACACCATAAAATTTTCCTCTGGGGTTAAACCGGTTCCGGTACAATTCGGATTGTTTAACGTATTTGTTCTGAAACACTATTTTTGGTCGGAAAATGTCAATAAAAATATGAAATCAATGTATTTTTTGAACAAATATTGTTGAAACTTGTTCAATAGAGACTCTTACAACATAAAATAGAAATTTTATAAAAATAGTTGTTTATAAACTAATGTTTTGATAGATTTAACTTAAAAACTAAATTTAAACCAATTTTTAATATAAACTTACTAAACAAAGTTATCAGAAGTTCATAGTTGTCAAAAACTGGCTGGAGGTACTTATATTTGACATAGAAACAACATTTCATAAAAGAATTCACTTCAATCGATTAGATATTGTACTTTTATTAGTACGGACACGGCGTGTTTTCTGAGCAACCTTAAGGAGAAAAAATAGTCATCGCTACTGTCAAATGTGTCTTATAGGAAATTTTCTCAGCTTTCCAATGCTTCTAAGAACGAAATGTTTTATCGGGAAATTTCTGAGATATCTGAGATATCTAGTTTTTTGTTCTATTTTTTTTTTATTATGTATTGGAAACTTTTTAATATCAGATCAGGAAACTTGTCAAATAATGTTTTTTTATGTGTCATTTACTCATCAAAATGTGCAAAATAAGGTAAGAAACAACTTTGTAGAAGGTTGCAAATCGCTAAACATTTTTAAAATTATGTTTAACCGAGTGTTTGAATATACGGGATTTATTCAGAAATAAAAATCATAAAACCGTATCAAAATATATTTTTTACAGGAATTATTAGAATATTAATAATTTTTGTGTACAAATATTACCCGTCTGCTCGGATTTAGCTTGAATTAAGCTGATAAACCGCTTTTTTGCATTTTTGTGATTGATAAGGATATTACTAGATTTATATGAAAAAAATAATATGTTTCCTTACTGGGGCGAGCTTCAGGAGAAACATTTTTCATGAGTTTTAAACGATTTTACAATATAATTTAAATAATTTTATTACCGTCAGTGGGGGTGACTATGGGTCAAAAAACGAAACACCTCTCGAAATTTCTTAATAACAAAAACAATTTAAATAACATCGAAAATCTTTTAACGTAGATTTGTTCTTAGATAGTTTACTAACATTTTCCCAAAATATGGTCGATTTTGATGAACACTACCTTAAATGCCAATTGTTTGAAAATTGACCCAATCTCACCCCTTAGAGGGGGTGACATTGGGTCAAATGAAACTAAAATGATGCTGAAATACAAAGATAAGGAAAAAACAAGTCATCCAACAGCGTTTCTTGTTCGAGGGAATCGTATTGACACGCTACAATGTTTGAAGCGGAGATTTTCAAACATTTGGGTAGTTTTCGAGCAATTCTAACAAAAATATTAGAAAAATGATTTTTCGAGAGGTCATTTTTGGCCAAAAACGTACCCCAACTTTAGACATCTGCCAAAATAACAGGATATGTTCTAGGAACGATTTTTTTCAGCGAAGTCATCTTAAGATGTCCCCTACACAACCCTTTTAACAGAATTCAGTTTCATTGAAAAGAATCTGAGAAATGGTAAAATCCGTAAAAAATCACTTTGACCCAATCTCACCCCCCAGACCCAATGTCACCCCCACTGACGGTATTTTTATTTTGTATGAAATGGTCAAGGAATCAGCAATATTATCCTATCTTTTTAAAACGTTTTACAAATACTTTGTTTTTTGTTTAAATAGTTTTGAAACTGATGACTGGGCCAGCGTAGCACGAGACTCGACTTGGGTAATCCCAGGGTCGGCAAACTACTAGGTGATTTAAGGGAGATGGTGATCGAACAGAAAAACACAACGGATTAAATTTTCACTAGCAGCACTTTATTTTTGTTTCTGTAAGTGTGGGTGTGGGTGTGTTTCGTGTAGGTTGTTGGGGGCTAACGTACCGTTACAAGCTCAGCCGATGATCGCGCTCCAGCGATGTTATGGGCCGGCAGAGGAGTTCCAGCTCCACTCTGCGGCGTCGATCCCACTGGGGGGGCGGGGGGGATTGATTGATGGCTGACGGTTGCGTCTGCAACGGGCTGCTTGATCCGGTCTTCGTCGCCGGTCTCTTTGGCCGGATGTTGTTCTGGACGACCAGCGGGCGTTGATGGCTTCGTTCGGGCAGGCGTCTTCCCTCCTTGACGAATCGGCACGCTCCGGAGTTCACCGATTTGAGCGTGTCGAGACGATGAAGGCCAGCGGCCTGAGGGTTGTCGTCCTTTACGGTTATGGCGCGGGGAGGCGCCAGACGACGGGAGTGTTCCTACGACGATTAGACGTAGGCAGAGCGCGACGCGACTTACACTGCCTAGGCCGACCAATCCGGGTGAACGCGCGCTCACGGAACCTCCTGGTCCCGCATTTCGCGTGAAAGCAATTGGCAACCTTCACTCCAACGAGCGCGAACGTTCCTCTCGGACGCCTGTAGATTAAAAGAGGCCGATCCTCCCCAGATCGGCGCTTTTATTGTTGATCCCAAGTCCAGGACATTCCCATCCATTTTCCCGCTCTATCGCATGGGCGCTGCCATGCTGCCCCATCGGGAAATAGATGGACATCGGCTTCACTTACAGCGGCACGCTTCACCCCTTTCCAACTGTCAAGTGTGGTGAATGTGTAATAAAAATACTGAAGCAAAGCATGAATTCGTTAAGGATTGTGACCAACGGTAACAGTTTAGAATGAAAACTTCTGTTTGATTTTTTTCTGTTAAATAATATTATATTTCTGTGTAAAAAAAAAAATTATGTGACGGTGTTTTCAACATTCAGGGTTAAAACACACGAATTTTACTCCTTCAAATGCATTTTCAACAGCAAAACTTTTTTTCGTTATTTAATACAAATTTCATACTCATGAGAATTTGACTTTTGAAGCTTGGAACAATAATTGGTGATACATTTTAGATTTTAAATCATCTTTTGGATCCATGTTCCCGGTTCATGTTTGCTTGCATAAATATCATATTTATTCATAAAAAAAAAACCAATAATATGCTTAAAAATCTCGAACCTTCAAAAAATCGATTGTATCAGCTCAATCAGAGCAGACACGTGATATTTTTACACAAAAATTATGTAATTATCTTTTAATTCTTGTAAAAAATATTTTTTAATACGGTATTATGATTTTCATTTCAAAATAAATCCCATGTATTTAAAAACATGGTTAAGCTTAATTTTAAAAATGTTTGCGATATGCAACCTTCTACAAAGTTGTCGAGTGGATAGCAGCCGAATTTTGTTCCAAGAATCCAAGAATGATAGAAGAAAAAAACATTGTTGTTCGGACGGTGTCAAAACCCAAGTAGCAAGTAAAACATCGCTTTTTATTGTTTTTGTTGATCAATTGCTCCACTAGCGTTTTTATACGTTAATTATTCAACAAGTGTCATACCATTTGGTCGATTGTTTACATTTTGATCAAAAAACCTTTATTCAACATGGTTGTATAACACAAATGCCAAATCTAGCAACGGATTACGAGTAGTTCATTTTGAAGTTTATTCTGACTTAAATGAAACATGCTTGTAGAACTCGAAAAGCAAAATGACATTTGCAGACATGATGTTTCATTTCAGTTTGCTAAACATGGTAACATAGTAGATTTAACCTTTGGTTTCAGCTGGGATTTCTCGTAAACAAGTTGTTTATGTGTAATTCGCGTTCGTGTTTTAAAAACCGAGCAAGAACATGTTGCCGAAACAAGCACATATATGTCTAAAAATAGAAACAGCTAATGTTCAAAGGAAGTTTTGACAAACTGTTAGTGAACTTGGTAAAACCTAGATGACCGCAGACTTCTTATTGACGTTTAAGCTTGCTCATCCAACATAACCCCTCGAGGAAAGATGCAGACGCGCGCCCGGACTTGACATTTGGAGTGATCTTGGGTTCGATACTTGCCCTGAGGATTCTTCATCAAAAAGGTAAACTGAAAATGCAGCAACGGGAACCAGCAGCAGCAGCAGAGTATTAGCAAGCGATGTTGATTAGCACTCAAACATGATTGATAAAAAAAAATGATCTCAAAACCATAATAATGAAAATGAATGATTTTTTATGGTTGATATTTTTTTTATTCAGCTACTATTTAAAGTGTCGGAAAGAGACATTTTACTCACAAATAAAGTATTAAATAAAGAAAAAATCTCTTAAGCGAACACCTGGGACGTATTTTGATGAAAAACCTCTTTCACATTCTTGCATGCCACGATATGTTCTTAAACGGTTCTCAAAGCGTTTGCCTAACTCACTTCTTAATCTGATGGGCAGGATGTTGTTAAACGGTTCTAGCTACGTTTACCTAACCCGGTTCAGAATCTTATGGTCATGAGTTCTTATAACATGTTCAACAAACGTTCTCTATGCAAGTATGACTTGCACTTGCAAAACTAATTCAAAACACGCACTTTTCTAATAGATGAGGAGATGTTCAACAACAGAAAAACGTGCGCTTTTTCCAGCGTTCAAGAGTTCTCGGGGACGTTCGGAAAACATAGTAAATGAGTTCAACAACCAGTTCGGAAATCTCTTGGCGAACAAATGTGCTACTTGGGAATCATCGCAACTATATTTTGGGAAATTACCCGCTTTGCAGCAGATCAAACTTTGTGATTTTCTTACATTTTTCAGTTTTATACCTTCCAGAAATCCTTTTCCTACTCCTTGTGATCGTTTTTCACTAGAATACAACGTATCAACAAATTTTATTCATTTTAACGGTACACATCAACCAGAGCTTTTGCACCCAGATTTTTGTTACAGACATTTTAGTATCTTCAAAACTACGGGTACTATCGAAATATTGTTTTATTCATCCCCTAAAGTACTGTCCACAAAGTAATTAACAACAAAGTTTGATTAAGGGGTTACATACATGTACATCAACAAAAAAGTCAGAGGTTGGTGTGAGCACACACTTAATTTTATTTTCAATCTGTTTTCATTGCATTAAAATATACATTTTCATCTATTATCAAAACAAATTTGAAGACATTTGGGTGTATCATTGCCGAGATATAGCTAGTTGAAGTTAGTAGTTTCAAAAAACGGGTGCCACGATATCTCAACACTGCCTTGACCAAATCGGCTCAAAATTTTGGTGAAGACTCGTTAAACCGGTCCTGTGTGCATGACGAAGGCCGATTTAAAAAAAGTTTATTTTAAAAAAAGTTAAAAATATTTTTATGTTTTTCATATAAAAAATCGTTACTTTTTGATTTTTGTATTTTCAAAAAAGTAAAATTTCAGAATCGGGCTTCGTCATGCACACGGAATATGTCTGAAGAGTCTTTACCTCAAATTTCAGCCAATTTGGTCCATCCCATCTCGAGATATCGTGGCACCCGTAAATCAACTCGGTGTTTAGAGAAAAACGCAAACAAAGTTTGACAGTCCGCTTTGCGCATGGCAAAATTTTGAGTTAAAATCGCCTCTAACTCAGTTTATTCATGAAATATCTTCATGAAACTTTCAGGAGTGATTGAAAATCATCTTTTCAGGGGATTCAATAAATTTTCTGAATTATGAAATTTTATGATTTCTTACATGTATGTAACCCCTTAATTTTACATTCCCATTATTGCAGGATTGGGTCCGTAAGTTTTACCATTTTGGAATAAGAAGACAACAACTTCCTTCGTTGCTGTGCACCCTTAATTCATATTTTTTACTCAATAATGTATCGTGCAATTATTGTTCAGTGTTACTAACAAGATTTATTGCATTTTCCAGCTCGCTCCGGCTGAATCCAATTCTGCCCTTTACTGTGTGTCGTTATTGCTCTGTCCTGTGGGTTAGCATAGGAATTCACTTCATTTTTTGTTGAGCAGATACACATTCGCGATTAAACTCCAGTTTTCTACAGTGTTATACAGTTAATTTATGCCCAATTTGGTAAAAAACTAACTTAATCCACCTATGTGGTTGATGCCTTCCTCACTTATTACCAACAATATTACCCATTGTTTGGATACATATTTCAGCTAATTTTTTTTTTAGATCCAGAAAAATAAGTACACAGATATAACTTAAGAGGTCATAATTCGAGACAGGGTTGCTAGATCATCAATGTTATGGATTCGTTGGAAAGGTCTCTTAATTATCTAACCAATGATGGGTCGGGTGATGGATCCGGACATCGTTTACATACATTTAAGTGAGATCCGGCTTCAAAAAAGTACATAAATATCACTTAAGTGGTCATAAATCGAGACAGGGTTGCCAGATCTTCAATGTTGTGGACTCGTTGGAAAGGTCTCTTAATTATCTAAATAACGATGGGTTGCATGATGGATCAGGACATCGTTTAGATACATTTAAGTGAGATCCGACTTCAAAAAAGTACATAAATATCACTTAAGTGGTCATAAATCGAGACAGGGTTGCCATATCTTCAATGTTAAAGACTCGTTGGAAAGGTCTTTTAATTATCTAACCAAAGATGGGTTGAATGATGGATCTTTTTTTTTTTTTTTTTTTTTTATTATAGAGACTTTACACCATTGTGCATTCATCTCTTCAAGGTGGATAGTGAAAGAGGAAAGATTACAGAGTTTAAAATCACTTTTAATAATTATTGATCATTGCATGGTGCTTTTTTTTTTCTACCCATTTCTGTCTATGTTTCCAAAAATGGGTAGAAACATCGTTTACATACATTTAAGTGAGATCCGGCTTCAAAAAAGTACATAAATATCACTTAAGTGGTCATAACTCGAGACAGGGTTGCCAGATCTTCAATGTTGTAGACTCGTTGGAAAGGTATTTTAATTATCTAAACAACGATGGGTCAGATGATGGATCCGGACATCGTTTACATACATTTAAGTGAGATCCGGCTTCAAAAAAGTACCTAAATATCACTCAAGTGGTCATAAATCGAGACAGGGTTGCCAGATCTTCAATGTTGTGGACTCGTTGGAAAGGTCTTTTAATTATCTAAACAACGATGGGTCGGATGATGGGTCCGTACATCGTTTACATACATTTATGTGAGATCCGGCTTCAAAAAAGTACCGTAATCTGGGGTGAATCGGGACTACAGTCTGAATAGGGACAGCAGTTTTTAGACCACTTAAAGCTTTTAAATTTGGAAATGGATGTACACATTTTGTTGGTCTGAGTCTGTTCTATCCGAAACCAACCAGAAAAATCAAAATATTGTGCTCCAACATGGTTAAAACTGCTGTCCCAATTCGCCCCATGTGTCCCGATTGACCCCAGTTTACGGTACATCAACATCACTTAAGTGGTCATAACTCAAGACAGGGTTGCCAGATCTTCAATGTTGTAGACTCGTTGGAAAGGTCTCTTGATTACCTAACCAACGATGGGTCGGATGATGAATCCGGACATCGTTTACATCCATATAAATAAGATCCGGATATATGTGAAAACACATTTTTATACATAACTTTTGAACTAGTTATCGAAACTTCAAACAATTCAATAGCGATGTATGGGACCCTAAACCAAGTCGAATGCATTTGGTTTGGTCAAAATTGGTTCAGCCAGTGCTGAGAAAACTCAGTGAGAATTTTGGTCACATACACACACACACACACACACACACACACACACACACACACA
>NC_068937.1:78869627-78939627 GCF_016801865.2 Culex pipiens pallens | reverse complement strand
CAGTTTTAGTGAAAAAAGTCGATTTTTCCCCGTTTTCGTCATTTTCCAATTTTTGCGCGTGGCGCGTCGAAAAACTCAGTTTTTATTTTCAAAAAATCGTATCTCAGAGTATCGAAAACATAACTTCACCATTTTTTGATATGTTATGTGAAATTTTCCGAGGAATCCGATAAAAATATTTTCAGACATAGGCTCTTTGGTCCCGAGACCTTCAAAACAGCATTTTAGGTTTTCATATGACCTTTTCAAATGTTAAGCTAGATTTTCGAAACTTCTTACTATTTTTCCCAAATAGCCAAACTAATCACCTTTCTTTTGCGTCTAAGACAGCTAAAATCGGACGAAATGGCGCGGAGATATGATTTTTTGAAAAAAGTGGTTTTTGCGAAAATCGATGAAAATTGCCATTTTTCGGACCACCCTAACACGGCGTAGGTCACCCTAATGGCCAAACCAAAAAAATACGGGTCTAATTATTTCGGCCAAGGATCCCCCAGAAAAATGTTGAGCCCGATCAGAGAACTTTTTTTTCGAATCATGCTGTTTTCGTGGGGAATTGCTGTATATATATATATATATATATATATATATATATATATATATTAGGGTGCCCAGAAAAAATGACCCCCAGCTCCACAAGCCGAAAACTGATCCCTAGGGTATTCTAAGCCTCTGTGCAAAATTTGAGCGAAATCGGTCAACATTAACCCATTGATACTCGGGCATGAAGTTTGTATGGGAAAAATCGTCAAAATGTATGGAGAAACGGCACAGTTTCGTAATTCTCCCTGTAGGTGGCGTTGCGAGTGTCCAAAATTTGCCAAACGTGATATTCTTATGTGAAATTTAATGCCCAACAACTTTGTAGAAGAGTGCAAGACGATCCGAGTTAACCCCAAAAAGTTATTAGCATTTTAGTGAAGTGGTCTCCAACCGACATGGCCAAAGGGCCTAATCCGGTATTGCCACTAAGGAAAGCAAGCATAAAATTGTAATTTTGGGATATTTTTTGTCAAACAAAGAAAACAAAATGAACA
Source organism: Culex pipiens pallens (assembly GCF_016801865.2). Lineage (NCBI taxonomy): Eukaryota > Metazoa > Arthropoda > Insecta > Diptera > Culicidae > Culex > Culex pipiens. The sequence goes on along the minus strand of NC_068937.1, from coordinate 78,938,590 downwards.
AAGTATGAATTAGACTAAATCGATCCAGCTGAATCCGAATTTAAAGGTTGATAGGCGGAATTTTTAAAGAGACGCAAGACATTCAAGATGGCGGCCAAGATGGCGGCTGTATAGAAAACCCTATACATAAAGGGTATTATGCGACCTGCGAACGACTACTCAAATTTAACTAATCTTGGGGCTTTGAACACGATTAAGACCACTACAGACTTCCAAACAGACAATGTTATTCAAACCAAGATGGCGGCCAAGATGGCGGCTGTATAGAAAACCCTAAACACAAAGGGTATTATGTGACCTGCAAACGACTACTCAAATTTAACTAATCTTGGGGCTCTAAACACGATTAAGACCACTACAGACTTCCAAACAGACAAGGTTATTCAAACCAAGATGGCGGCCAAGATGGCGGCTGTATAGAAAACCCTAAACACAAAGGGTATTATGTGACCTGCAAACGACTACTCAAATTTAACTAATCTTGGGGCTCTGAACACGATTAAGACCACTACAGACTTCCAAACAGACATGGTTATTCAAACCAAGATGGCGGCTGTATAGAAAACCCTAAACACAAAGGGTATTATGTGACCTGCAAACGACTACTCAAATTTAACTAATCTTGGGGCTTTGAACACGATTAAGACCACTACAGACTTCCAAACAGACAATGTTATTCAAACCAAGATGGCGGCCAAGATGGCGGCTGTATAGAAAACCCTAAACACAAAGGGTATTATGTGACCTGCAAACGACTACTCAAATTTAACTAATCTTGGGGCTCTAAACACGATTAAGACCACTACAGACTTCCAAACAGACAAGGTTATTCAAACCAAGATGGCGGCCAAGATGGCGGCTGTATAGAAAACCCTAAACACAAAGGGTATTATGTGACCTGCAAACGACTACTCAAATTTAACTAATCTTGGGGCTCTGAACACGATTAAGACCACTACAGACTTCCAAACAGACAATGTTATTCAAACCAAGATGGCGGCCAAGATGGCGGCTGTATAGAAAACCCTAAACACAAAGGGTATTATGTGACCTGCAAACGACTACTCAAATTTAACTAATCTTGGGGCTCTGAACACGATTAAGACCACTACAGACTTCCAAACAGACAATGTTATTCAAACCAAGATGGCGGCCAAGATGGCGGCTGTATAGAAAACCCTAAACACAAAGGGTATTATGTGACCTGCAAACGACTACTCAAATTTAACTAATCTTGGGGCTCTAAACACGATTAAGACCACTACAGACTTCCAAACAGACAAGGTTATTCAAACCAAGATGGCGGCCAAGATGGCGGCTGTATAGAAAACCCTAAACACAAAGGGTATTATGTGACCTGCAAACGACTACTCAAATTTAACTAATCTTGGGGCTCTAAACACGATTAAGACCACTACAGACTTCCAAACAGACATGGTTATTCAAACCAAGATGGCGGCTGTATAGAAAACCCTAAACACAAAGGGTATTATGTGACCTGCAAACGACTACTCAAATTTAACTAATCTTGGGGCTCTAAACACGATTAAGACCACTACAGACTTCCAAACAGACAAGGTTATTCAAACCAAGATGGCGGCCAAGATGGCGGCTGTATAGAAAACCCTAAACACAAAGGGTATTATGTGACCTGCAAACGACTACTCAAATTTAACTAATCTTGGGGCTCTGAACACGATTAAGACCACTACAGACTTCCAAACAGACAATGTTATTCAAACCAAGATGGCGGCCAAGATGGCGGCTGTATAGAAAACCCTAAACACAAAGGGTATTATGTGACCTGCAAACGACTACTCAAATTTAACTAATCTTGGGGCTCTGAACACGATTAAGACCACTACAGACTTCCAAACAGACAAGGTTATTCAAACCAAGATGGCGGCTGTATAGAAAACCCTAAACACAAAGGGTATTATGTGACCTGCAAACGACTACTCAAATTTAACTAATCTTGGGGCTCTGAACACGATTAAGACCACACACTTCCAAACAGACAAGGTTATCCCTCTACAACCCAACCCCGCCTTTAGACGGGCTTCGATTTAAAAAATCGCCAAAAATCCATTGTTCAACAAATTTTTGATCTTTAAAAAGCATTGGAAAGAAGAGCCCTTAAATTTTAAATACTGTGTGGGTTGGAAGTACTTGATTATTGTGAGTGACTTCGTCAATGTTTTTAAAAATGTATTTTTAAAATGCTTTGGTTGTGTTTTTTACTAACATTTCCTAGACTTTAAGTAAAAAGAAGAATGCAGTATTTTTTCTAGTGCCCCAGACTTTGCCTCTTAACATTTATTTACAATTTAAATGATTATGGTGCCATTACAAAGCAGAAAATGTTGAAAACATGCAAAAAATAAATAAAAAAAGTTACTGTAAAAACATGAAAAAAATAAATAGGCAAAATGTAATGATAGGAGGTGGTAGAAAAGACGAAACTACTACCTAAAACAAACATAAACCTAACAAAAAAATAATTTAAATTAAAATACTTAAAACGAAACAAGAAAAAGATAAAACAAGAGAAGTGATGTTTTTCGTAGAACAAAAGTTGCTCAAAATGATAGAAAATTCTAATTTGGCTTCACAAATATTGATGAAATTATTTGAAATGAATTGTTTTTTGTTTTTTTTACTAATTTGGTATTTTAATATTTTAATGTTTTAGTATTTCAGTATTGAAGTATTTAAATATTTTAGTACACTCAATCCCCGGTGGTTGGTTACTTTTTCGTTTGAATCTTTTTTAGTTTTTACCCCGTTGGTTTGACAAAGTCGAACTAAAAAGTGACGAACGGTCACTTTTTTCACGGGACTCACACATACTATCAAACAAAATGGTAGTAATTGTAAGCACTGTGTGAAAAGCGTGACAAACTAAAAAGTGACCCCTTTCAACAGTTGGTTTCAAATCATCGGGATTTCAGTGTGTTATAGTATTTTAGTATTTTCGTATTTCAGTATTTTAGTATTTTAGTATTTTAGTATTTTAGTATTTTAGTATTTTAGTATTTTAGTATTTTAGTATTTTAGTATTTTAGTATTTTAGTATTTTAGTATTTTAGTATTTTAGTATTTTAGTATTTTAGTATTTTAGTATTTTAGTATTTTAGTATTTTAGTATTTTAGTATTTTAGTATTTTAGTATTTTAGTATTTTAGTATTTTAGTATTTTAGTATTTTAGTATTTTAGTATTTTAGTATTTTAGTATTTTAGTATTTTAGTATTTTAGTATTTTAGTATTTTAGTATTTTAGTATTTTAGTATTTTAGTATTTTAGTATTTTAGTATTTTAGTATTTTAGTATTTTAGTATTTTAGTATTTTAGTATTTTAGTATTTTAGTATTTTAGTATTTTAGTATTTTAGTATTTTAGTATTTTAGTATTTTAGTATTTTAGTATTTTAGTATTTTAGTATTTTAGTATTTTAGTATTTTAGTATTTTAGTATTTTAGTATTTTAGTATTTTAGTATTTTAGTATTTTAGTATTTTAGTATTTCAGTATTTTAGTATTTTAGTATTTTAGTATTTTAGTATTTAGTATTTTAGTATTTTAGTATTTTAGTATTTTAGTATTTTAGTATTTTAGTATTTTAGTATTTTAGTATTTTAGTATTTTAGTATTTTAGTATTTTAGTATTTTAGTATTTTAGTATTTTAGTATTTTAGTATTTTAGTATTTTAGTATTTTAGTATTTTAGTATTTTAGTATTTTAGTATTTTAGTATTTTAGTATTTTAGTATTTTAGTATTTTAGTATTTTAGTATTTTAGTATTTTAGTATTTTAGTATTTTAGTATTTTAGTATTTTAGTATTTTAGTATTTTAGTATTTTAGTATTTTAGTATTTTAGTATTTTAGTATTTTAGTATTTTAGTATTTTAGTATTTTAGTATTTTATTATTTTAGTATTTTAGTATTTTAGTATTTTAGTATTTTAGTATTTTAGTATATTAGTATTTTAGTATTTTAGTATTTTAGTATTTTAGTATTTTAGTATTTTAGTATTTTAGTATTTTAGTATTTTAGTATTTTAGTATTTTAGTATTTAGTATTTTAGTATTTTAGTATTTTAGTATTTTAGTATTTTAGTATTTTAGTATTTTAGTATTTTAGTATTTTAGTATTTTAGTATTTTAGTATTTTAGTATTTTAGTATTTTAGTATTTTAGTATTTAGTATTTTAGTATTTTAGTATTTTAGTATTTTAGTATTTTAGTATTTTAGTATTTTAGTATTTTAGTATTTTAGTATTTTAGTATTTTAGTATTTCATTAGGATTTTGTATACAGCCGCCATCTTGGCCGCCATCTTGGTTTGAATAACATTGTCTGTTTGGAACTCTGTAGTGGTCTTAATCGTGTTCAGAGCCCCAAGATTAGTTAAATTTGAGTAGTCGTTCGCAGGTCGCATAATACCCTTTATGTATAGGGTTTTCTATACAGCCGCCATCTTGGCCGCCATCTTGAATGTCTTGCGTCTCTTTGAAAATTCCGCCTATCAACCTTTAAATTCGGATTCAGCTGGATCGATTTAGTCTAATTCATACTTTGTTCATTTTGTTTTCTTTGTTTGACAAAAAATATCCCAAAATTACAATTTTATGCTTGCTTTCCTTAGTGGCAATACCGGATTAGGCCCTTTGGCCATGTCGGTTGGAGACCACTTCACTAAAATGCTAATAACTTTTTGGGGTTAACTCGGATCGTCTTGCACTCTTCTACAAAGTTGTTGGGCATTAAATTTCACATAAGAATATCACGTTTGGCAAATTTTGGACACTCGCAACGCCACCTACAGGGAGAATTACGAAACTGTGCCGTTTCTCCATACATTTTGACGATTTTTCCCATACAAACTTCATGCCCGAGTATCAATGGGTTAATGTTGACCGATTTCGCTCAAATTTTGCACAGAGGCTTAGAATACCCTAGGGATCAGTTTTCGGCTTGTGGAGCGAGGTTTTGAAACATTTGCCCATATTCTGGGCACCCTAATATATATATATATATATATATATATATATATATATATATATATATATATATATATATATATATATATATATATATATATATAATATAATATTTCAAATTTCAGACTAGGGACTCGTAATCGGGCTGTAGTGGACGAAATTGGATGCTTCAAATTGCAAGAGGTGGGTTTTTTTGTCCTCTATTTGATCACCACAAAATTTCCCTCCGAGGGGTTGAACCGGTTCCGGGACAATCCGGATTGTTTAACGGTATTGTTCCGAAACAGTATTTTTGGTCGAAAAATGTCAATAAAAAGATGTATATTTTGAACAAATATTGTTGAAACATGTTCAATAGAGACTCTTAAAACATAAAATAGCAATTTTATAAAAATAGTTGTTTATAAACTAATGTTTCGATAAGTTTTACTTTAAAAAACTAAATTTAATCCAATTTTTAATATAAATTAACTAAACAAAGTTATCAGAAGTTCAAAGTTGTCACAAACTGGCTAGAGGTACTAGTATTTGACACAGAAACAACATTTTATAAATAAATTCACTCAAATCGATCAGATTTTGTACTTTTACTAGGGGTACGGACAATTATTTGACCTCTTTTTTTGACTTTTTTCAGTAAACAATTTTTATATTTTTTAAGAAATTTTTTTTTGCAAATCCAATGACAGTGTCTTAAAGAGGACATTCTGCCGCGTCGATTGATGTATAAAACATGGCACTTTAGTCGAATTTTATGTACTTGTATATCACAAACATTTCCCGTACGGGGGGGGGGTACGGACAAATATTTGACTCACTGTATATATATATATAAAAAGCAAAGTAATCCACTTTAACGACCCCCGGGTCTTTTGTGGTCTCTGTTGCAAGTTTCTGCTCATTTCTAGGCGTCCGAAGGCTATGTGTGGTGAGTCACTCAAAACCTCTTTTACGCAAATGGACCGACGTTTTACTTCCCCATCCGATAGAAGGCGAACATATATATATATATATATATATATATATATATATATATATATATATATATATATATATATATATATATATATATATATATATATATATATATATATATATTATATATATATATATATATATATATATATATATATATATATATATATATATATATAATATATATATATATATATATATATATATATATATATATATATATATATATATATATATATATATATATATATATATATATATATATATATATATATATATATATAATATATATATATATATATATATATATATATATATATATATATATATATATATATATAAGTTACCAAACCGTTCACGCGGTTTCAGCTAGAAACCGCGAACATCGAATAATCACAACGTCAGCATGCGCCGTGTGCAGCGGCACGTCATATTACACTGAAACCAGAGGACGACGACGACGTCTGGAGTGACGACGTCTGGCGAGGATTCCAGGAAAGTGGCGCAACAACATAGTTTACGTAGTGTCTTTCAGATTCAATAAAGAGAGGGAAATTAATTATTCCCAGTCAGTCTATGTAGAGCCATCAAACCATCAACCTAATTTTTTTAAAAAGTAACCTTCGAAAGCCCGGCGGCTAACTGGCGCAGTCGGTAGGATATGCTGTTCAATTACTGGTGAACGAATATCATCAAAGACAGCATGAAGACCATCCTTATTTTTATGTAAGTAATTTCGTGAGCCTCAAGTGAATATTGAGTGCATAGAATTCCGTTGGGGACTGTTAAATTGAAGATTACCATGAATTGTTAAGAGGCAATCAATTATTCCAAGCTCAAATGAATATTGAGTTAAGTGAATTTTAAAGTGAACTGTTAATGGGAACAAATTATTCCGAAACTCAAATGAATATTGAGAGAAGTGAATTTTTCGTGAACGGTTTGGTAACTTATATATATATATATATATACAGCAATTCCCCACGAAAACAGCATGGAAAAAAACAAAAGTGCTCGGATCGGGCTCAAAATTTTTCTGGGGGTTCCCTAGCCGAAATAATTAGACCCGTATTTTTTTTGTTTGGCCATTAGGGTGACCTACGCTGTGTTAGGGTGGTCTGAAAAATGGCCATTTTCGTCGATTTTCGCAAAAACCACTTTTTTTGAAAAATCATAACTCCTCGCCATTTTAACCGATTTCAATTGTCTTATACGCAAATGAAAGGTGATAAGTTGGCCTTTCAAAGAAAAAAAGTAAGAAGTTTCAAAAATCTAGCCTAACTTATGAAAAGGGCGTATGAAACTTTAAAATGCCGTTTTGGCGGTGTCTGGACCAAAGAGCCTATGTCTGGAAATATTTTTATCGGATTCCCCGGACATTTTTACATAACATACTAAAAAATGGGAGGAGTTCATCAACAGGATTCCGAGATATGATTTTTTGAAAATAAAATCCGTGTTTTTTGACGCGCCGCGCGCAAAAACCGGAAAATGACGAAATTGGCAAAAAATCAACTTTTTTCACTAAAACTACGATAACTTTAAAATTTCAGCGATGACCTGTAGATGTCTAGGTACCAAAAGTTGCGTCTTTTAATTACGAAAATTTTGGTTCCCAAACATCTATAGGTTATCGCTGAAATTTTAAAGTTATCGTAGTTTTAGTGAAAAAAGTTGATTTTTTGCCAATTTTGTCTTTCTCCGGTTTTTGCGCGCGGCGCGTCGAAAAACACGGATTTTATTTTCAAAAAATCATATCTCGGAATCTTGTTAATGAACTCCTCCCATTTTTTAGTATGTTATGTAAAAATGTCCGGGGAATCCGATAAAAATATTTTCAGACATAGGCTCTTTGGTCCAGACACCGTCAAAACGGCATTTTAAAGTTTCATTCGACCTTTTCATATGTTAGGCTAGATTTTTGAAACTTCTTATTATTTTTCTTTGAAAGGCCAACTTATCACCTTTCATTTGCGTATAAGACAATTGAAATCGGCTGAAATGGCGAGGAGTTATGTTTTTTTGAAAAAAGTGGTTTTTGCGAAAATCGACGAAAATGGCTATTTTTTAGACCACCCTAACACGGCGTAGGTCACCCTAATGGCCAAACAAAAAAATACGGGTCTAATTATTTCGGCCAGGGAACCCCCAGAAAATTTTTGAGCCCGATCCGAGCACTTTTGTTTTTTTCCATGCTGTTTTCGTGGGGAATTGCTGTATATATATATATATATATATATATATATATATATATATATATATATATATATATATATATATATATATATATATATATATATATATATATATATATATATATATATATATATATATATATATATATATATATATATATATATATATATATATATATATATATATATATATATATATATATACACACACATACACACACACACAGACATTTGTTCAGTTTTCGATTCTGAGTCGATATGTATACATGAAGGTAGGTCTTTGAGCTTTTAATAAAAAGTTCACTTTTAGAGCAGGATTATAGCCTTACCTCAGTGAGGAAGGCAAAGTATTTATGATGACCACAAGAAATACGCGTGCAATTTAATTAAGAACTATAAAACACGTTTATTCAGTCGCAAAGATAAATACAGAATGATGTCCGGAAGCTGGGAGTGACATCGCATTGTTGTTGTTGGATGACATCGAAGAAGCTGTCAGATGGCTGACAGTCATGAGCCGCAGGTAGCAAGCGGTTACCAAACCGCCAGTGTTCCCAGGTCGCAACATCTCCCCTCTGAAGATGTGTGGTGCGGGTCAAACCAAGGTACCGTTCGTCATCCTTGGAGAGAACGATATGGTTGATGATCTACCGGTGAGACGTCCGACGATGACCCGGATTGGTTGAAGAACATCAGGGTCGCCGGCGTGGATGATGTAAGATTCTTGGGACTGGTTACACTGGACGGTGACATGGACTCCGTGCTACCTGAGGCCGCTGTGTATATATATAAGTTACCAAACCGTTCACGCGGTTTCAGCTAGAAACCGCGAACATCGAATAATCACAACGTCAGCATGCGCCGTGTGCAGCGGCACGTCATATTACACTGAAACCAGAGGACGACGACGACGTCTGGAGTGACGACGTCTGGCGAGGATTCCAGGAAAGTGGCGCAACAACATAGTTTACGTAGTGTCTTTCAGATTCAATAAAGAGAGGGAAATTAATTATTCCCAGTCAGTCTATGTAGAGCCATCAAACCATCAACTTAATTTTTTTTAAAAGTAACCTTCGAAAGCCCGGCGGCTAACTGGCGCAGTCGGTAGGATATGCTGTTCAATTACTGGTGAACGAATATCATCAAAGACAGCATGAAGACCATCCTTATTTTTATGTAAGTAATTTCGTGAGCCTCAAGTGAATATTGAGTGCATAGAATTCCGTTGGGGACTGTTAAATTGAAGATTACCATGAATTGTTAAGAGGCAATCAATTATTCCAAGCTCAAATGAATATTGAGTTAAGTGAATTTTAAAGTGAACTGTTAATGGGAACAAATTATTCCGAAACTCAAATGAATATTGAGAGAAGTGAATTTTTCGTGAACGGTTTGGTAACTTATATATATATATATATATATATACAGCAATTCCCCACGAAAACAGCATGGAAAAAAACAAAAGTGCTCGGATCGGGCTCAAAATTTTTCTGGGGGTTCCCTAGCCGAAATAATTAGACCCGTATTTTTTTTGTTTGGCCATTAGGGTGACCTACGCTGTGTTAGGGTGGTCTGAAAAATGGCCATTTTCGTCGATTTTCGCAAAAACCACTTTTTTTGAAAAATCATAACTCCTCGCCATTTTAACCGATTTCAATTGTCTTATACGCAAATGAAAGGTGATAAGTTGGCCTTTCAAAGAAAAAAAGTAAGAAGTTTCAAAAATCTAGCCTAACTTATGAAAAGGGCGTATGAAACTTTAAAATGCCGTTTTGGCGGTGTCTGGACCAAAGAGCCTATGTCTGGAAATATTTTTATCGGATTCCCCGGACATTTTTACATAACATACTAAAAAATGGGAGGAGTTCATCAACAGGATTCCGAGATATGATTTTTTGAAAATAAAATCCGTGTTTTTTGACGCGCCGCGCGCAAAAACCGGAAAATGACGAAATTGGCAAAAAATCAACTTTTTTCACTAAAACTACGATAACTTTAAAATTTCAGCGATGACCTGTAGATGTCTAGGTACCAAAAGTTGCGTCTTTTAATTACGAAAATTTTGGTTCCCAAACATCTATAGGTTATCGCTGAAATTTTAAAGTTATCGTAGTTTTAGTGAAAAAAGTTGATTTTTTGCCAATTTTGTCTTTCTCCGGTTTTTGCGCGCGGCGCGTCGAAAAACACGGATTTTATTTTCAAAAAATCATATCTCGGAATCTTGTTAATGAACTCCTCCCATTTTTTAGTATGTTATGTAAAAATGTCCGGGGAATCCGATAAAAATATTTTCAGACATAGGCTCTTTGGTCCAGACACCGTCAAAACGGCATTTTAAAGTTTCATTCGACCTTTTCATATGTTAGGCTAGATTTTTGAAACTTCTTATTATTTTTCTTTGAAAGGCCAACTTATCACCTTTCATTTGCGTATAAGACAATTGAAATCGGCTGAAATGGCGAGGAGTTATGTTTTTTTGAAAAAAGTGGTTTTTGCGAAAATCGACGAAAATGGCTATTTTTTAGACCACCCTAACACGGCGTAGGTCACCCTAATGGCCAAACAAAAAAATACGGGTCTAATTATTTCGGCCAGGGAACCCCCAGAAAATTTTTGAGCCCGATCCGAGCACTTTTGTTTTTTTCCATGCTGTTTTCGTGGGGAATTGCTGTATATATATATATATATATATATATATATATATATATATATATATATATATTATATATATATATATATATATATATATATATATATATATATATATATATATATATATATATATATATATATATGTATATATATATATACACACACATACACACACACACAGACATTTGTTCAGTTTTCGATTCTGAGTCGATATGTATACATGAAGGTAGGTCTTTGAGCTTTTAATAAAAAGTTCACTTTTAGAGCAGGATTATAGCCTTACCTCAGTGAGGAAGGCAAAGTATTTATGATGACCACAAGAAATACGCGTGCAATTTAATTAAGAACTATAAAACACGTTTATTCAGTCGCAAAGATAAATACAGAATGATGTCCGGAAGCTGGGAGTGACATCGCATTGTTGTTGTTGGATGACATCGAAGAAGCTGTCAGATGGCTGACAGTCATGAGCCGCAGGTAGCAAGCGGTTACCAAACCGCCAGTGTTCCCAGGTCGCAACATCTCCCCTCTGAAGATGTGTGGTGCGGGTCAAACCAAGGTACCGTTCGTCATCCTTGGAGAGAACGATATGGTTGATGATCTACCGGTGAGACGTCCGACGATGACCCGGATTGGTTGAAGAACATCAGGGTCGCCGGCGTGGATGATGTAAGATTCTTGGGACTGGTTACACTGGACGGTGACATGGACTCCGTGCTACCTGAGGCCGCTGTGTCGAGATGAGACGCTGTTGTAGTGCACCGTTGACGTCCGTACAGCCGATGAGACCAGCGGGGAAGACGAGCCGCTGCGGAGGGCTTGGTGCGTTTGCTGGACTTGACGGTACGGCTAACTACGGCATAGTTGACGACCAGACAGTCGCGATCCGGTTGGATGGCTTTTTCTAGTTTCCTGGTTGATAGCTTCGGGGACTGCGAATCCTTTCGGCAGTTGAGAAATGGTGACGTTGTTGTCCACTGGGTCTGGTCCGAGACGGAGGTGCTGCTCGGAGACTTGATCTGGTTCTTTACGAGGACGTTCCTTAATGGTGAGCTTGGCTTTGGCGATACAGAACCGGTGAAATCCGAGGGACCTGCTTCGGCGCTCGGAGACGTTGTCCGGGTTGCGCCAGTTGCCGACGAAGCCCCCAGCAGATGGTACACAATCGGGCTGATCTGCGGGCTTGGAATCCGGCACAGCTTGTTCAGCCGCTGGTGATCGAACCGGGCTCCCACTCGCTTGATGGTGTATGCCGTCGTGTGCCACCTTTCCCAGACTGAATTCCGAGACTGCTTGGTATCAACCTGGTGTCCTTCCTCGCTGTAGTAAGAGCTTTGACACTTGATCACCCAGTCTCCGGCAAATTCCTGCTTGCTGGCTTCATGGCACGGCATCTTTTCACACGAGTTCGACCTAACCTCAAACTCTCGATCTGCTTGCTTGGGAGCCGATGATGACGCTGCATTGGCCTCCATCGCGCCTTCCATGTGCGACGCTGTTGCCGCGAAGGTCGTGTGTTGCTGCTCCGACTTGCCGTTGATTAACTGGTCCTGCTTGGGAAAGCGACGGCGGAACAGCTCTTCGGGTGTTGGCAGCGAACGTCCTTCGCACTCCAGGCCACCTTGTGGGCGATAATCGAACAGCGGCTGCTTTGCAGGTGCATCAAGGTCGTCCCAACTAACAAACGACGGCGGCTGCTGGCCGTTTTGTGTTCTTGGGGAGGACGACTGTTGGACAGGAAGCACCAGCCAGCCACTTCTCGGATCATCCTGCTGCTGCCCATGGCCAATGGAGATCGACATTCCGCTGCCACGTTCACGCGCGGGTAAAATTTTTAGTGATAATTGATCACTGCTAACAATTTTTCCGGCTATCGTCGCCACTTTTACGAACTGGTGGTCTCGGGGTGGACCACCACCGAGACCACAAGAAATACGCGTGCAATTTAATTAAGAACTATAAAACACGTTTATTCAGTCGCAAAGATAAATACAGAATGATGTCCGGAAGCTGGGAGTGACATCGCATTGTTGTTGTTGGATGACATCGAAGAAGCTGTCAGATGGCTGACAGTCATGAGCCGCAGGTAGCAAGCGGTTACCAAACCGCCAGTGTTCCCAGGTCGCAACAATACCATACCAATCAGCATTGCGCACCAGGTACGCGTGCTGTAGCAAGAAGACGCTTCCATCTTTCTCGATCTTGAGCTGCTACTCTCCAAATTCCCAGGTTACAGATCTTCCGGATATCACCATTCACTTGATCTCCCCACCGTGCGCGCGGTTTCCCTGCTCTTCTGCCTGTTCCGCCAGCTGGTTCAGCGCGGTCAAAAAGGAGTCTGACCCTCCCTATCTTCGCCTGGGTGGCGATGGTCGGTTCTTCAAGAAACGCGTGCAGTTCGTGGTTCATGCGTCTTCGCCACACTCCGTCAGACACCTGCACTCCACCGTAGATCGTTCGTAGCACCTTCCGTTCGAAAACTCCAAGGGCACGTTCGTCCTCCTGCCGCATCGTCCAAGTCTCGTGGCCATAGAGGACTACCGGTCTAATCAGTGTTTTGTACATCGTCAGCTTCGTGCGGCGTTGCACTCGATCTGATGTGAGAGCCTTCCGTAATCCGAAGTACGCACGATTCCAGGCAAAAATACGAGTCCGGATCTCTTTGCTGGTGTCGTTGTCGGCGGTTACCAGCGATCCCATGTACACGAACTCGCTCACCTCCTCCAACTCATCATCATCCACAGCTAGAGAGGTGAGACATGGGGGGCCAACGTCCTTCGAACCCCTTCCTCTCATGTACTTCGTCTTCGTCGTATTCATGCCAAGTCCTACACGCCTTGCTTGTACCTTCAGTCGGGTGTAGACATCCTTCATCGTCTCCAGGTTTCTTGCCACAATGTCGATGTCATCGGCAAAAGCAAGCAGCTGGTAGGACCTGTTCATGATCGTGCCACTCGTGTCAATGCCCGCCCTTCGAATAATGCCCTCAAGGACGATGTTAAACAGCGCACAGGATAAGCCATCACCTTGCCGCAGCCCTCGGCGTGATCCAAAGGGTTCCGCTAAAACCCCCGAAACACGCACGTGACACATCACACCATCCGAGGTAGCCTTGATCAGCCGAGTCAGTTTATCCGGAAATCCGTTCTCGTGCATGATCTGCCATAGCTGCTCGCGGTCGACTGTATCATAGGCCGCCTTGAAGTCGATAAAGATGTGATGTGTGGGCACGTTGTACTCACGACATTTCTCGAGGATCTGTCGGAAACAAAATATTTGGTCCGTGGTGGCGCGCGCGCCAGTGAAGCCCGCTTGGTAGGGCCCCACGAACCTCCTTGCATGGGGTGATGGCTGACGGCAGAGGATCTGAGAGAGGATTTTGTAGGCCGCGTTGATAAGCGTGATGCCGCGGTACACAGAAAAAAATATTCCTGTAAATTTACATCATTTATCATGTACCAAAAGGTATCATGATAAATGATGTATATTTACATTAGATACATTGGACATTTACATGCTTTTCATTGTAAATGTTTCCAATAAAAATATGGTGGAATCGTGTAAATTTCCAATGAAAATAATGTAAATTTACAAAATAAAAAATTTTTTTTTTGCTCCGCTGGATTTAAAATCCGCTTTTATATCGGATTTTAAATCCAACGGAGCAATACCAGTAACATTTCTAATGAAATTACAATTTTAATAAATCTCCTTAATTTTATAGCATTAAATTGTAAAATAAAAGGCTTAACCTTCAAATATAGCTACGGTATACCAACTATTCAATAGTCTTACTGAGTGCAAGTCATCTTTCGACCCAGGTTGTGTTAGCCCGACACAAGTTCCGTTGTCTCCTACAAATTTAAAGGCCGGTTTTTGCAATGGGAGCTCAACTCGATTCTTACACACGCCAATCACTCGGGGTTGTTGGGTCGAGCATCAAGAAATATTAAGAGCGCCACGTTTACGTGTCCAAATAGTCTTCAAGGATGGTCAACAGCATGATTTTGATTTTGCGCGAGGCGAAGGTTGGCGGTTCCGCCATACTCACGCATGCACCTAAAAAAGTGAAAAAAGAAAAAAGCTTTTAAGTTTTGGTTTGTGAAGCGAAAAACAAATTAACTTACCTCCGAACATCAGCGTCAGGATGTCTGTGTGATTCAAAAGGATCTGGCAATGATTTAGTACGACCTGCGACGACACTCGGCTTGCATTCTACCTTGCCGGCGACGGTGGTGGCCTTCATGCCGCTGTAGGATCGCCCTTTGCCCGTCGTAATAAGCCACCAGCGGACGGACGGACGGATAGCGGTCGTCGCACCACTAGGTCAAATCTTCCTCTTGCATCACAAGGGCTCAAAGTACGGGCACCAGCCGTGATCCCGCGGTCGAAATCGACCGGGGTGATCTTCAGTAGGAAGGGTGCAGCATTTCCTAGTTTAACAGACCCACCTTGGCCACCTTAATGGTATAGTCGATTTGATGCAGCCGGCTCCGGGGACACTGAACATTTAGACAAAATTCTGCATTTAATATCTGAGTCTAAATTTTAATCCTCTGACGAATAAAGCCACTTTTTGTTGGTGCTGTGTTGACATTCTGTTTTGCATTACGGTCCTGCGGGAGCAATGCAAGTAACGATGCAGGTGCAGTGTGAAAATTATAAAGTGGTGCTGGCAAAATATGAAATAAATATAAGACATACAAACATTGATAACTTCAAGCAAAACAATGTAAACGGGTCAATGTGACTCCATAAACAAAGAGTGTACCCTACTTACGACAGTGAATTTTACATTAGGATACACTCGATGTTTACAAACACGTATTACCTAGCATATTAGATTATTTTGCTTGAATTTTAAATTAAATTTAACTCATCTCAAATTGAGATCAATATTCAAAACTATCGTAGCTTCGATTGTAGCGTGAATATTATCAACATATCTACACAATTTGTAAACAATCAATTTGAGTTTTTTTTAACAAAGAAAAATTAAATATTTTTAAAATTTATTAAATTTATTAAACAACAAACAAGTTGGAAAGAATATCGAAAAAATATACTCACCTTTTTTTACGGACATAAATATTTATGCCTTTTGGATTATGTCTTTTTTTTCGATTCCACCCCCTTTGCACCTTGCATCGTACATCGCCTTTCTTTTTTGACAAGTAGTCTCACACTGTTCTAGGGCCCCGAGAATAATTTTCCATCCAAGGAAAATTGTTTTGATTTAAAATTTTGAGCAGTAATTTAGAAACTGTTACTATAAACTACACAGAAAAAAAAATGTAAATTTACCCAACACTGAAACCATGTTTTATACGTAAACATGCTCAATGTAATTTTGAAATTCATTGTAAACAGTTGTATCGCATTTAAATGACCGTAATGTAAAGTTAGATTCAACGTAATGCATGAATCTCATCTAAATGGAACTTTTCATTTCGAGAAATCATAAATTTGAATCTATGAAAAGCATGTAAATATTGTTCGATGTAAAATTTAGTAAATGTAAACTCATAAAGCATTTAAATTTATGGTTAAAACTCTGTTTTGAAAGTGACAGCTCAAGAAAATGACGAAAACAAATCAGTGGAAAGTTTTGAATGTTTAGCGCGCATCAAATTTAAGCAGTATTCGGATGATTGCTCGATTTTACGGCAAAAAAAAATAGTCAAACGTCATGGGGACGTCCGAGACTGTCGAAAACAAATAATGCCGATTGGTGGCAACTTGAAAAATGTTGCGGGCAATGAAATGGTTCAATTTCTAAAAATGAGGTAAGTTTTCAAGTGGATCGCTAGCAGGTATGACAATAATTTGTAAATACTAACTTATTTAAGGATTGATGTTTAGCTATCATCATCAAATTGTTTGTCGCTGAGTCCGCTGCAGAATGGTAAACAATGGCACGGAAACCGGAAAGCAAAGGGCGAGTAGAGTCTGGAGCTAGGAATAGGTACACTCGAGGCACGGCAGACCAGTGGGATGTCCCTGTGGCACACGCAAAATAGAACTACCAGGTGAACTTCCTACGGGCACCGACTGAGAGTGCAGATTGATCATGATTTCCTGGGCGTATTCATGCATCACCGCTCGAACGGAGACTTGTAAGCAGGAACTTCTTCTGGGACCGTGACACTTCTTCCCGGCTCCTGTGAAAGGGGCACTTTAGGGGCAGCGCTGGTTGCTGCTGGTTGTGTAATTTTCTCCGGAAGTTCATTTCACAACATTGCTGGGACTGTTTGCTTGCAAAACAAACTTTTCACTGCAAACCATGGTGTTTCGGTGGGCTTGGCCACGAATTAGAGAAATTTCACACTTTTAATAGTTATTTACAAATTCGGCACATTATTTTTAAAATAATGTTTAGAACAAGGTTTAGTAAACAAACGGATTGTCAAAGTTGTCAGTTACGACTTACATACACGTTACATACACGACTATCTTAGCATAGCAATAATTTGGATATATTACAACTCCGACAAAAAGTGCATTCTAATTTGAAAAAAGCTTAGCCCAAAATTGGGTTAAAGAATTTACGTATTAGTTTTAAAGCTAGTTTGTATCGCTTAAGTTGAAACAAAAACCGAATATTCATGTTGTAATCTGATCTAAATTTTAAATTTCAAGCCGAAATTTCTAAACCAAAAGTATAATATATAGTTATGGTTTTATAAAAAAAACGTTACTTAATCCACCCTTAGGTGGTTGGTGCCTTCCTCACATTTAAAAGGTAATGCTATCCAAAATAGGGCGGACCTTTAAGTGTTCTATCAATTTGACTAATTATTCATCTCATTATTATTTCAGGGCACTTATGTGCTTACAACTTATGATAGCGTAGTCAAATCTCCAATTCAATTTGTGCCCGTTGGAAAGGCTTATTAATTATCTATCCAAAGATAGGTCGCATGATATATTTGGACAACGTTTTCATCAAAATACCTGAGATCTGGCCTCCAAAAAGTGTATAAATAACACTTAAGTGCTTATAACTTTTGATAGGGTTGGCAGATCTTTTATGTTTTGAATGCATTGGAAAGGTCTTTCGATTACCTATCCAACGACAGGTCGCATGATAGATCCGGACATCGTTTTCATCAAAATATCTGAGAACCGCCCTCCAAAAAGTGCATAAATATCACTTAAGTGCTTATAACTTTTGATAGGGTTGTCAGATTTTCAATGTTTTGGACGCGTTGGAAAGGTCTTTTGATTACCTGTTCAACGATAGGTCGCATGATAGATCCGGACAACGTTTTCATAATGATATCTGAGATCCGGCTTCCAAAAAGTACATAAATAACACTTAAGTGGTAATAACTTTTGATAGGGTTGTCAGATCTTCAATGTCTTGGACGCGTTGGAAAGGTCTTTTAAATACCTTTCTAAAAATGTATAACATGCCGGGTTTTCTTACAAAAACCACCCTTTTTACAATCTTCCGGACTTTTGTTAAAATCGTTTTTTTAGCATAACTTTTGAAGTACTTAACTAAACTGCATAATTTTTAATACCGACTTATGGGACCCCAAGACGGATCGAATGACGCCAAAACGGACAAAATCGGTTAAGCCAATGTTGAGATAATCGAGTGACAATTTTTTGATCAACATCCCACCACACACACAGACATTTGCTCAGAATTTGATTCTGAGCCGATAGGTGTACATGAAGGTGGGTCTAGGAGGTCTAATTGAGAAGTTCAGTTTTCGAGTGATTTTATAGCCTTTCCTCAGTAAGGTGAGGAAGGCAAAAAGCTGAATATCTATGAATTTATGATAATATACATTTTCTTAAACTTTTACTTTTTGTACCGATCCTCTTAGTCCCACAATACAAAATTCATTAAAAATATAACTTAGATAACTCTATAATTTGTTTTTGCTTCCTATTTTTTTGGGAAAATTTTGAACCAAAACCATTTTTTTTTTTTGCAATGGCCTCTATCACCTAATTCATGTCATTCTTGAGCGCATTTTATTCTGAGATGTGATTTGAAAAATTAGGCTTGAATTTTTATTATAATGACCATCATCTGGGGCAAATCAGAACTGCAGTCTGAATTGGGACAGCAGTTTTTAAAGCACATCAAAGTTTAAATTTGGAAACGGAAGACAATAAAAAAAATACATAAACGCCGTCTCAATTCGCATTTAAGCCCTTTTCGTTTTATAATTGCCCATAGTCTTTACATTAGGCACCAACATTTTAGTACATTTCAGTGTAGTTGTTTACGTGCGTATGTGTTGCGTATAAGTACATGAAAAAGATTGGGGTTAAATTTCGTACCGGCAGCAAAACAAATACGAATAACGAAATTACGAAAAGTTTATTTTATGCCTTTCGCAAAAAAATCTCTCAACTTTAGATTTAGTCGCTGTTTTAGTTTGTTTGATTTATTTTACCTTTCAATGTTATTTCTTTAAAGTTACTTTCTTGACCTGAGGCAAAGTGTATATACTAACAGGCTATCGTTATCAATAAACAAACAAGTTACAAAAAAAATGCTATCGAGAAAGCTTTCTCAGCTGATATGGAAAACTTCACAGCCGCTAGACAGAAAGTTATGCACATGTTGTACTTTGAATTTCTCGATTGTGCGTGAGATCGAGCTCAAAAAGCAAATCGATAAAATATTCCATTTTGAACTTTAAGCTACCCTAAACTGAGTATATTGCATTCCGACAAAACTCCGACAAGCACTTCTGTTACCAGTCTATCAATATGCAATTTCATTGATTCCAAAACGTCAGTTTTGTTTACCAGCTTTCGGAAGGGCAGCAGGCCAAGAGATGCTGTGCCGCCTACTGCGATTGTTTCGTTCGTGGTCAGGCCGATCATCGTCGACTACTTTTTAACATTTTGTATTTCTAAAGCGCGGCCGTGTTTGCTGCATAATTTTCCGGTGGTTTTGCTTATCCGGTCGGTGGCAGCGGCTACAGTAGTTTGTGGAATCCAAGGACAATGCTGCCGGACACATCATGCAGCGCAAGCAGCAGTAGGTGGTTACAGTGGAATGGTTAGTATTATCACAGTTGTGAGTCTTGGCGGAATTAATTATGTTTTAATGCTCTCTCTCCCTCTGTCCTCCATCTTTCAGAACCTTAATCCCAGCAATATGCCCTCGTTTGATCGCTGCTGCAGAGCGTGGGTGTGCTGCGGAGAGGAAAGTGAAACGCTCAAGATGATCGGTTGTGACCGCGGTGACGATCAGACGAGCCAGATGATCCTGCTGCTGGGCGTCGACGGACAGGAACAGCTGATCGAAGCTTCGTTGCTGAATGCCGGAAGGGCAAACTATGCACTTTGCACGTCCAGAGAAATGTACCATGAAACTCACGGATTTCTGGCGATGAAGCTGGCAAGCTGATCAATTTCTTTGCTTTTTAGGAGAAAAAAAAACGGAAAAACAACGCACAGCGCACCTTTGCCACTGGCATGCTCCCTGAGTTTTTCAACGGCCTGAAAGAGTACACCGCTACTGGTTCAACATGCCGCCGATCTGCCTGTCGTGCGTGTAACATCGCGTCAACGCCGTGTTCCTCAACTCGTGCAAGTGAGTTTTGAGTTGATATTTTTAAAGAATTAGAACTAGATTTTGACAATTGATTGACCAATTTTGACCAGGTTCGACGGTGGCCAGCATGCGCTCGCTCGTATCATTACTACCAACAGTCTTGTCTACGTTTGATACTTGCGGGAAGACTTCGAAGAAAGCGCAGTCAGGACATCATCTACCGTCAGGGCAACAAAACTTGCTTCCGTTGCTGGGCCGTTTGCTGATCGACGGCTTGCAGGTGCTATACAAGAAGCAACACAACATTGCTTTCGACACCAGGCAGCATCTCTCCACGTCTCATCTCGATAAATGTATAGTCGGCAACCGAAAACAATGAATCAGCGTTCCGATTGGACTTGTCGTTTGCCATAAACCAAGAGGACATGACCCGAATCAGGACAACCGTAAGTAATTCCGTATTGAAAAAAATCACCTTTTGCCAGACACATTTTCGACATTTTTTTTCAAATTATTTTATTAACTGTTGTAATGTTTATGGGACGGGGAAACTGTTAGGTTCAGTAATCCCCATTCATTTAAATGTGTTTTCTAATCATTCAATCTTCCAATGGTTTGTGGTCATTTAAATCATATCCCTTTTCAATGCTTCGTTGAATCTGGTACCTGATGCAATTTTCAAACACTGGCTTTGCAACACGTTTGAAATTTACATCGGATTTTAGATTCAACGGAGCTAAAAAAATTTTTAAATTGTGGTAAATTTACGTTAATTTCATCGGAAATTTACAAGTTTTCAAAATATGTTGCCTAGGCACGTTTACATCGGATGTCATGTAAATTTCCGATAAAGTTAATGTAAATTAGCATCATTAATGACGTGCACTTTTGGTACATCATAAATGATGTAAATTTACCGGATTTTTTTTTCTGTGTAGTTTTGCCTGCCATTTTTCGTGGCACAATCAACAAAAGCGGTTCGATTAAGGAAGTCACCCACACTGGGCGCCGTTCATCGGTGTAGTGCCAGACCGTCTTCCAGCTCTCCTGTTGGTGCTTTGAGGAGAAAGGCGATGGCCCACATTAGTTCCAACTTGCCGGATGATGCATCTGCCCGTGTCAGACAACGCGTGATGCACTGTCTCAAACGAACTTCGTCCAGCATCCGCCGGAAGCCGGATCTAGCCTGACGCAGGAGGAAAGATTCGTCCGTTGCCTAACTCGGAGTGAGTGAATCAACACGAGAAAATGGGGAAAAGACAGCTGGAAATATTTTTCAAATTCCACAACAAAATGCATTACAGCTTTCTAGATTCAAATATTGCTCTAGAAGTTAGCCCCGGGCATCAACACGAAATATGCTGTTTATAATCGAGCGAAACAAGTTCCTATAAGTGAATCTGTCAGTAGGATTAAATAATTTTGAGAAAAGAAAATAACTAGTAATTTTGTTTAGGACCTACCGCAACCGGCTGTCTCGATTTCTTTCAGCTTTCAGCTCTGAAAACTGCATCGTTATTATTTCCACCAGACTCCGTTGCACCTGTTGACAAACCTGTGATCGATTCCCCTCTAGGGGGAACATGGACGGTCAAATGCAATCAAAGGTCAGGCAGAAGATGCAACAACTCGGTCGACGAGATAATTCTTTCACAAATTTGCAACGAGCTGTTAAGATGTAAAACACTTCCACTCTCTTCCGAACAAACATTAAAATTGAAAACAATCCACAGCTGTCAAACAAGATTTTCACTAGAATTTACATGATTTTTAATTTACATGAACAATATTTTACATTGAATTTGACCTTTACATGATCTTTAATTATTGAAAACGGCAAAAAAAAACTATGCGTTTACATGAGATTCATCAATTACATTTGTTTTCAATTTACATAACAGCTTTTTACATATGATTTATGCTTTTACATCGTATTTAACTTTTACATCGAGCATATTTACATTCAGAACATAGTTTACATGACGTGGAAGATTACATATTTTTTTCTGTGTAGTTGCCGCAGTCTAGCTTATCGCCCTTTTTGTAGATGGGGCACACGACACCATCCATCCACTCCTCCGGTAGCTTCTCCTCCTCCCAGATCTTGGAGATCACACAGTGAAATGACCTGGTAGCAGTTATTAATCAGCCCGCCTGTGTGCTTCTAGCAGATGCGGCGAATGAAGCTGATGTCGATAAGTGATTCTTATGTAAAATTGTCCGGGGAATACAATGGTGAGGTCAAATAAAAAAAAATAAGTTGGGGTGTTTTGAGATACGGTCATTTAAAGTTTTCAATTGCGCAATACAGGTAGACAAAATAAATTAATCAAAATTTTGATCACGGAAATGGATTCTACGTCCAATTTCCTTAAAAATTGAGTCTAAGACCGACCTTCTAAGATTAGTGGTTCATGAGCTATCGCCGTTTGAAACTAGGAGGTTCGCTCCAAAATCGCCAAAAAGTCGATTATTTGGGGAGGTACCGTAATCTGGGGTGAATCGGGACTACAGTCTGAATAGGGACAGCAGTCTTTAGAGCACTTTAAGCTTATAAATTTGGAAGTGGATGTACACATTGCAGCGACCTCAAATTTAAATCATTAAATTTGTCCATTTTTCGAACCTCACCACAGTTCTGATCATGCGCGCTTACGCAAGCATAAATAATTTTACCCGTCGACTCGCGTTGCGCGACAAATAATTAAGCTTATGTACAGGTGTGGATCATGAGTCATCCTCACCTGAAAAGCCCTTTATTAAATTTCGCCAATTGTTAGGCAATCAAAAAAATGGTTAAGCTTTCAATTATGAATGTGCGATGTTATTACACAGGGGAAATTGAGGGTGTGGCTTAACCAAATTCATTGGCATGTTTGTTCAATGGAGAATTCGACCTTCTCATTATTGACCAACATTTTTGAGAATGTTTTAGGAACATAATTTTGATGTTCCAATAACATAATTTAAAGTTTCACGACAATGGTTCGAACTCATGACTTCCGATTTTTAGGTGTACTCACTACACCATACGGAAAGTCATGAAGAATTGCAGAGGTCTGCATAATTTAATTCATGAGGTTCATCGATGCTTCTCATCGAAACGGACCACTTTTAGTAGAACAAAATTTAGTAGAGTTTCCGGGGACTGACTATAAAAACCCCAAAATTCTTGAGGAGGGCAGTTAGTTCCAGTCAGTTCCAGCCAGTTCAAGCCCAGTCCAGTTCCAGATCCTGAAGAAGCCCCAGACCAGCCGGACCCGCCAGCAGCCACCAGTAGCAGAGGCCCCAGTCCAGCCGGACTTAGCGGTGGAGGCCGCAGTCCGCCGGGACTTAGCCGCTGTGAAGAGTCCGCCGGGACTTAGCCGCTGTGAAGAGTCCGCCGGGACTTAGCCGCTGTGAAGAGTCCGCCGGGACTTAGCCGCCGTGAAGAGTCCACCCGGGACTTAGGAGTTCGGGGTCTGGCATGGCTCGGCGAAGAGGTCTGGAGGACAAGTCTGGCTTCAACATAGAGAATTGGCTCGACGAAGGTCCTAATGAAATTAGTAACAAAATGTTGAGTGATGTGATCGTGCGCGTAAAAGTTGAGAGGGTTACCGCAAAAATGTAATCTTTAAAAAGTGCAATATACAAATAAGTGAAGTTTACTGATCTGTTTTGACTCTACAAGTAAATATCACAAAAATCCTGAAAGCCTAAACCGCTCGGGCCGTTCAGGTGGTGACTAGCGGAAAGCAACGCTATGTGTGTTTGGACACGCCATTATGATTGGACAAAACCGAGAGTTGAAAATGTGACTATGTGTGAAAGTTAATGAACAAAATGATTTCGCGAAGTAACTAACAGTTTAAAATAGTGTAAAAAAAACGTTAAATTGAAGAAAATGTTATGTGAGGAGTTCTAAGATGGAAGCAAATATGCAGCAGTACGAGATGGAACCAAAACGAGATCGACCAATGGCAGAAGCATCGAAAATTTCAAAACCGGCCAACGATGGACAGCACTAGGGATTCAACAATGACTAGATCATCTGGATCAACTGGAGACGAAATTCAGCCGCATCGAACACCCAAGAAGACGACCATGGAAATCTGGCAGTTTAGGGTGAGTAAACAAAAGTTATACCGAAATTTGATGTAAATAGTTAAAAACACGCTTAAAGATGGCGAATTTGGAGATGAAGGATTTAATCCAGCTTATTCCAGAATTTGATGGGACATTAGACTCACTGGAGCAATTTTTTATGTTAATAGATTATTATGCTGATCAAATTCCTGAAGGCGAAGATCTGAGTAAATTTTTAAATATTGTTTTTATGAAACTAAAATTTAAAGCAGCAGCACGTATTAAACGAATTTATGCAAACACTTGGGAAGAAACCAAGGCAAATTTAATTAGACAGTTTGGTATCAAAACTACTTTTGGTAGTATAATTGAACAAATTGAAACTCTGAAACAAGGGCGGGATGAAACATTTAGATCATATGCAAATAGAGTTCTTGACATAAATTACGAAATCATAAAAATTGATCAAAGTTACAATGAAAATTCATATACAGCTCATAGCTTAAAATGCCACTTTATAGTTGGAATTATAAATAATGAAATCAAAGAAATTGCCACGAATAACCGTCATATGAAGTTGGAAAATTTGCTAGAATTTTTTAGAAAATGAACGAATTGACAGAGAGTCTTTAAGAACTCTCGAACAAAGGTTACTTGCTAGCACTGAAAATTCAAACCTTAATTTTGACAGAAAATTCAGAAATTTCAGGCACAATAAAAATACAAATTTTTATCAAAGAAATAATTATCAAGCTAACAAATTTTATGAATGTTATAAAACGAATACTGCAAAGAGTACTTTAAAACGAACTTATACAAATAGTCGACGCAATAAAAATCAAATTCCAAATAATTTTAAACTGCAATTTAACGAATACATTCCACTACATGAAACATTAAAAATCAATTTCAATAATGATTCAATATTTTATGCAAATATTGCTACCTTGGCAAGGCCAACAAAATTTCACAAATTTATAATTGACTCCGCATCATGTAACAATTTTGTAAGATGGGATGTGGTTAGTAATATGCGTTTAACTAACATTGATTTCAACGATAGTATTTCCATTAGAGGGGTTAATGGAATAGCAGAAGATACAGTAGGATCTGTAAATATGATTTTATTGATAGGAAATTCAAAATACGAAGAAAAGTTCTACATTTTGAAGCATTTCGCTGATGATGCAATTCTTGGAGCACATTTTCTAAAGAAATACACCTTATATATTAGTCAAAGTTTCGACAACATAGTTTTACGAACGCCTGATACAAATAATATGCAATATCATAATCATGAAATGACCAATTTATTTAGAAACAATGACATTGAAAATATAAACAAAGTAAATATGACAGGTATTGGAGCAAATAGCTATGACAATTTTAATACAAATTATGATGAAAATAATGAAAATAATTATGATTATGACAATGGCTGCAATGGCAGAATTCAACCATGCATTGAAGAGTATTATGACGATCAAATTGAAATTGATGATGATAACCAAGATTACCCAAAAGAGATGAATTTAGAAAACGATCGGGATTATGATGTGATTGAAAACATGAAGCATGAGAAACTTACAGTCAACGAAAGAATGAGAAAAATTTATGAATTGGTTAAAACAGACCACTTGAAAGGTGATATCAATCAAGAAATTAATAATATTTTGAATGATTTTAATGAAATATTTTATTTAGAGGGTGACGAGTTGACTTATACCAATTTAACCATGCACGATATAGAGACAACAACTGAAATTCCAATTAATAAAAGACAATATAGATTTCCTGAAGCTACCAAGAAACACGTAGAAGAACAAGTGGAAGAAATGCTAAAATTAGGGATAATACGCCCAAGTAAAAGTCCGTGGAATGCACCGGTGTTATGCATCCCAAAGAAAGACTTAGACGCCGAAGGCAACAAACGCTACAGAATTGTAGTGGATTTTCGAGACCTAAATACAATTACTAAACCATTTGTGTATCCTATACCGCTTATTAGCGAAATTTTGGACAGTATTGGAGATGCTCGATATTTCTCAACTATTGACTTGAAATCAGGATTTTATCAAATCCCAATTAACCCAAAGGATGCTGCAAAAACCGCTTTTTCAACATTTCTAGGACATTATGAATTTTTAAGAATGCCAATGGGACTGAAAAATAGTCCATCAACATTTCAAAAATTTACATTCACACTTATTTATGAAATACAACCAGTTAATGCGTTTGTATACTTGGATGATATTATTGTATTCGGTAGAGCTATCGAAGAACACAATGAAAATTTGTATAAAGTTTTGAACGCATTACATGAACATAATTTAAAAGTTGAACCATCAAAATGTAAAATTTTACACAAAGAAGTCAGATATTTGGGTCATATTATTAATGAAGAAGGTATTCGACCAACTAGTGAAAATATTGATACAATCAAAAACATGAAAAGGCCGCAGACGATTAAAAATGTGAGATCATTTTTGGGAACTGTTATTTTTTATGGAAAATTTATTCCAAACATTGCAGATAAACGTAAGCCAATTAATGCATTATTAAAGAAAAATGTGAAATTTATTTGGACAGAAGAATGTGATCATGCATTTGAAGAATTAAAGAACTACTTAATTTCAGAACCAGTTTTAGTTAGACCGAACTATAATGACAAATTTGTTTTGACAACTGATGCTAGCGATTATGCTATCGGAGCAGTTCTTACTAATGAGAAGTCAAATGATCACCCCATCGCTTACGCAAGTCGTGCGCTTATCGGGGCTGAAAGAAATTATTTCACCATTGAGAAGGAACTACTAGCTATTGTTTGGGCAGTAGACCACTTCAAACATTTTATTTATAACCAAGATTTTATCGTTTACACCAGCGATTCTCAACCTTCTTCTAGGCCGGTACCCCCTGCCATGTAAATCAAGTAGGCCTGGTACCCCCGTTGAGAATCGCTGGTTTACACAGATCATAGACCATTGGTAGCTCTATGGCATTTGAAGGAAACTTCACCAACGTTGACAAAGCTTCGTTTGAAAATCCAAGGCATTGGATGTGAAATTCGTTACAAGCAAGGAAAGGAAAATGTGGTTGCAGATTTTCTCTCACGTTTAAATAATGATGAAGATCATGCAGATGATAAACAAGCATCAAAATTAGTAGCAATTACAACTCGTCAACAAGCAAAACAAAATAGACAAAATATTTCAGATAATCAAAACTCAATAAATACTCCGAACAGACAGAATTCATCTAGAAACAATACTAATTGGAATAATAATATGAATGGACTTAAACAAATTGACATAAATTTAGATAATGACGATGATAGCAACGATAAAACATTTACCTACAAGGATTTCCAAGATACAGATATCGATTTTAACGTTTTAAAATTTTCTAAAAATATTATACCATTTGAACAAGCCGAAGCTACATTTATGATATTAAACAGTGTTACGGTACACAAAGAATTGAGTAAATACATTGACCTTCCACATGGTATTAAGGATTACACCAATGAAAATATATTTGTATTCCCGCAAAAGAAAATTTGGGGTTTAATTTTGAATGGAACATATCGATCAGCAGTTAAAAATGAAGAATTTTTCGATGGTTTATTTAAAAGCTTTAAAGATTATCCTGATTTTGCTAAAGATGCATCAGTTATACAAATTATTTCTCATAGAATATTTAAAACAGAGTTGGAACTAAACTTATTACGATTTTTTGCAATGAAACTTTCAAAGTCATTTACACTATATGCAACAGAAAATGAACGAATTTATGTAAAGCCAGAAGATAGAGATCAAGTGCTTAAAGATTTTCACGACGCACCGTTGGGTGGTCATGTCGGAGGTAAACGAATGATTAAAAGAATGAGTCCACTATTTACATGGGAAAAAATGCGAAGAGATGTTTTGAATTTTGTAAAGCAATGTGATTCTTGTCAAAAGAATAAAATATGGCCAGCAAATAAGATGCCAATGAAAATTACGACAACATCGTATGAACCCTTTGATAAAATTTATATGGATGTGGTTATGTTACCAATTTCTAATAATGGAAACAATTGTGGACTTGTGATACAAGATGATTTAACAAGATTTTTGATCGTAGCTCCCATGGAAAACCAAGAAAGTACAACTGTTGCTAGAACTTTTGTTGAAAACTTTGTTTGTAAATTTGGTGCTCCTAAAGAAGTTGTAACCGATCGAGGTACAAACTTTGTAAGCAAATTATTGCAACATACATGCAAAATATTACACATTAAAAAGATCGTTACAAGTGCATATCATCCTCAAGCTAATTTAGTAGAGAGATCAAATAGAGAGTTGAAAGTTTATTTACGAAATTTTATTGGCAAAGATCCACAATGTTGGGATGAATTAATACCATATTTTAGGTTTGAATACAACACTACCGAAAATTCATCAACTGGATATTCTCCCTATGAACTTTTGTATGGAAGTATTTGAATAATCCTATTTATCAATGTTTTCAAAATAATAGTTGAGTAACTTTTAAAACATTTAAAAATATGTGGAGTCGGAGTCGGAGTCGGAGCCAACCATTTGTTGAAAGCTGGAGTCGGAATTGGAGCCGGAATCGGCTATAGTTGGTAGGCTGGAGTTGGAGTCGGTTGAAGCTGAAAGCCGGAGCTGGAGTCGGAGTCGGAGTCGCCTAAACTCAGAAAGCCGGAGTCGGAGTCGCTTGAAATATGACCCGAATTCGCAGCCCTGCAAAAAAGTCATCTTAAAATTAATTTAACTTGCAAACGATGCACTTTATCAAAATTTCACTTAAGTACTTTTGGTTGCAAATTTGATTTTACATCGAAAAATGAGGTTGACAATTTTTTGCTACCAATATTTCGATTTTTTGAAAAAAAAAGTATTGATAAAAAATCATAACTCGGTCAAAGATTTTTTGCACAACCTGAAAATTTCTGAAAAGTTGGCACTTGATGTCCTCTAAAACCAGCCCGGGAGCATGTTGACAGCTTCCATACAAACTGAGCGTACCCCGTTTTGTGGGCCCAGTGGGCCTAAGATGGCGGCCTTCGATATTATCTAGCCAAACTTTTGAAAATGGCGAATAGTTTAAATAAATAAAGTGTTTGCCTTGTTTCAGTTTAAAACGACAAAATATGCAGTCTAGAATCATTTTCGTAAAAAACTTATTTAGAGATACGCCACGTTCAAATATTAGTCTAGAACAGTTGAAGTGAGCAGGCCACGAAAGCCGTTACGAAAAAAAAGTTTCCCATGCTAATTTTGAGTTGCGTATTTATTGGGCGGACTCCGACGAGGCCCACTCGCCATCTGTCGGTGGATACGCGCAACTCACGAAAACTGTCATGTTAGGGGACGGCTGTCTAAAACATACAAAAAAAATGAAAAAATAAATAAAATGGTGTTTTTTTTTTTGTAAATTAAGTTTTAGTGAGAAAAAGTTAAATAAAAAATCACCAAATTTTTTTTACCGTGTATCATTTTTTTTCAGTGTTGTCGCTGACGGGACCAACAGAAAGACGCCGTATTGAATTGATAGATCTACGACGGACATATGGTTTCAAAAAATTTCAATTCTTTCCAAGAACTTGAGATCGGCTATTAACTATTCGAGGACTTGGGAAATTGCGTCCGACAAACTCCCAAGGACTCGACAATTTACGAACAAAGCCTGGAAAAACACATGGCCGTGATCCTTTGCCTGACGGCCGGAACGGAGCCAAACGACCATTACGCAGGCGACGTTATTTGAGAAAGGGTTTTTTCCAACAAACCCTGCAATATTGATCTCCCGCGAAGGGATAAATTTATGACTAGACTTTTATGACGGGACAGATCGGAGCCAGATCCCAATATGAGCATCTGGCAAAAGTGCGTGGGAACCTCAGAACTCGGGTTCCCACGCCCACTAAAAGGAAAACCGTGCGATCCTCGTAAGAGGAAAAACGGAATGTGCGATGACGGCATTCGTGCCACATGACCGACAAGGACGAAAGACGAAAAGGACAAAGTAGCGACTGCCAAGAGAAGGAAGGGCTTCTCTACGAATAGAGAGCCCAAAGGAAAACTAGGATAGGACCGGTAGGAAATTAGAAACTAGAAGCTATGTAAAATTAAAATTAGAAAATAAAAGTTAGTTGTTTGTTTGTTTATTTCTCTGGTAGCGTAAGGTTTGCACCTTTTAAATTGCTACTTCAGATTTTGATCGACGTGCATACACAAATTTGATAACCTAAATTGTATACTAATAATTGAAAGCACTAAAATTTTAAGAAAAAAAAACTAGTGTCACTTAAGTCTGAATTCGCTGGTTTAAATCGTCCTTCTCGTTGTTGTCTCGTGTTGCTGGTAGTGTAGCGTTGTCGTGAGGTAAAGTCCAAGGTTCATCCGAGGGGATGGGGGTTTGCCCCTTGTGCGACCTCTTCCTGGTGGCCACAGGAACCCGGGGGGTTGTCCCTATTCCACTCTTCCTTTGACTTGTGGTTAGGGGGGCCCCGGGTCTCCTGAGCCTCGGTGGATTCTCCGGTTGGCGTTTCGTCGGTTCGCGTTTCGTCGGTTGGCGTTTTGTTAGTTGGCTTTGCGTCGGTTGGCATCTCGTCGGCTTGCGTGTCGTGTTTACAAGGCGCCCCGGAGGATCCGGAGCGTTGTCCCTATTCCACTCTTCCTTTGACTTGTGGTTAGGGGGCCCCGGGACCTCCGGGCGCGACAGTGGTTACACTTTATTCCAGTGTTCTTTGCAGTCTCTCTTGAAGGTTGCCTCAGATAAGCTGTTCTTGACTGCGGGAGGGAGTGAGTTCCAGTACACAACCACTCTGACGAACATAGTGCAGGCATATCCAGCTGTACGGTTCGCTGGGACGACCAAGTTGCGTAGACGTCGGCTTCTTGCATGGATGAGTTTCTGGTAGAGCGCTGGTGGTGTTTGGGTCGACATCAGGTTTCTAAAGAACAGACCAGATCGGTACGCAAATAGGTTTTGCATCAGACATCCAACGAGGTTCTTTTGTAGGCTCACGTGGTCACGCCTCGGCAATCCGTAAACGTAACGTACGCAGCAGTTGAGGGCCACACGTAGTCGATTGAACAGACTCGATGAAAGACGGACAAAGAAAACGTCGGCGAATAAAAAGTGAGACAGGACAAGGGCTTTGAACAGCTTCAGCTTTGTAGCCACGGGTGCAGTCGGTATGCAGCTGTAGAGTGTGCGAAGGCCGGCGTAGATTTTGCCACATTGCTGTGACACAAGACCGTCCCACTGCAGGTCGCTCTGGAAGATGAATCCAAGGTTGCTTGCACGTTCTGTCCACTGAATTTGCTCACCATTCATTTCGATGCGCAGGTCGGGAACAGAGTCACCTCTGCGGTTCGCACTTTGAATAAAGAGGGCCTTGCTTTTAGCGGGATTCACGAGCAAACGATTTCGGGTCGACCGATCGGCAACATTCTGGAGGTCCTGATTAGCCATTCTGATCAAATCACGCGCGCATGGACCAACACCACGGATGTAGAGCTGGACATCATCTGCGTACAATTGGATGGAGCAGTGTTAGAGAACGTTCGGTAGATCGTTGATGTGGCAACAGAACAATCTAGGACCGATTATTGATCCTTGCGGGACGCCCGATGTTGGCTCAGCACAATCTGAGCAGCGATCATCACAGAACACTGTCTGCTGCCGTCCTCGTACAGTATGTAAAAAAAGTATTTACACCTCTTGGGCACTATGCACATTTTGTGATGAAACATGTACACCTGGGACGGGACGGCTGGATAGAGTCTTCTTTTTGAGTGTTTACGTTTGTATTCTTCTTCTGTTTTTTGCAAGAAAATTCGTGTTCGAAAACAAATATCAAGCAATCTGTGATTCAGATAGCTTGACAATTCAAATTTTCTTGATGATGTTTTTCAACTCAGTGCTCAAGTATGTGGATGATTTGTTGTTTAGTTTCTCCTCGCAGTTTTTTTTTGAATTTGGCTGTTAAAGTTTGCGGTTGGACGTGGGTGGAGAATCCTGAGTTTATATTCCATCGTTTTACGGTGGATCCGTTCATAAGGAGCTGCCGGATACAAATTACTTGAAATGGTTGGCAAATCAAAGATGAGTCAAAAAATGTTCACTTCTTGAATTTTTAATGTGTTTTTTATATGAAAGATTTTTAATTTTCATTTGGATGTGAAAAATGCAATACGATTTAAATGCGTTTTCTTACCTCAATCTAAAAAAATCCTAAAAAGCCTGCAAGCGAGCCTGCAAGTCATAAAATGGGAGGGGAGATTTTTTTTATCTGCTCCTGTCGTTGTCCCGTTACGCAAAGAAAGTAAATAAATCTTTCCCAGTTCCCCAAAGAGGAGCACGTCGAATTCAACGGCAATTTTTACTCAACTTTAAAGAAAGTCAACATTCCTTAGGTCGCACGCCCTAAGGCGTCAGAATCGAAAGAAATGGCTGGCAAAAATTCAAATTTGTACCAATTCTCACTTCAAAGAGCATACAAGTTTGTTTTTCAATTTGTGGCAATGTGTTGAAATAAAGTACGAAAAAAGTCAAATAGGCTAAACTGTGGCCATTATTTTTGTTTGCTTTTTAAATCCTGTTCTACAATGTTGTTTCTTCACGCCACATTTTAATTTCATGGGAAGCACAGGTTTAATATTGTTCAATCTAGATGACATTTCTATGTGACGCTCAAAAAAAATAACAATAGTTTTAAATGGGCTTGAAATGGGCAAAAGAATAGTCGGTTCATGAAATGTATTGTTTTTTTAAATGAAAATGCTGATAAGTCAACATTCGGTGTACGATAGAAATAAATGCCTTCCAATTGAAAATATTTTAATCAATCTATTAATTCAATTTACAATTATTTGTGAAATTGATTTAAATTTGTTTTATTTTTTTTCAACTCAAATTACAATACTTCTCATTTTCTCCTCATAAGAAAGGACTGGTTTAGGTTGACAGAAGCGGCCATGTTGAAAGTGGTTTAGTTTGACAATAGGTTTTTTTTCTCTTTGTTTATCCCATCCCAGATGTACACCATTTAAAGTTTGACAGAAACTTAGTACTACGTTTTGTTCAGAAACTCATGCCGAACATTTTGCTATAAAAAGCTCATGAAAAGATGATTTCCATTAAAAGTTATATAACAAATACTATTACAGAAATCAAAAAAGGTGCAAAAAAAGTTTGTACACTTTTCGAAAAATTAACATAAATAATGTTATTTGTTGACAAATCACCATAAATCCAGTCTCCCAACTCCAAAAAGGCATCCTTGACTGATTAAAAAAATAATTTGGATTGAATATAAAGTTTACTAATCACTTAGTATAAAAGTTTATATAACTCAGGAAATTCTATATAAAACTTATCTAAACTTAATTTTGTAAACTTTCAATTTAACTAAATGTCAATATATTACCATAGAATTGCTAAATAAACATTTTGGAGTGGGTATAACACCGTTTGGGGGTCTTTGTATCGCTAGAATAGATTTTTCGTTGGAATTTAATACCAACCCGGAATTACGTAGTCGGAAAATCAGCCGGCATCCGAACCGGTCCACGATTCACAAGTCAACCTATGTAGCATCAGAAAGGGCATACAATTTCCGATCTTCTGATACCCATACATCTAGGTTTTCTATAAAACCGTAACGTAACTGCTCCCTCAACAAGAAAGGATCGTCTCGATCCGTATCGACTGCATAGAAATTTTCCAGCGGAAAGAACTACCAAACAGGTCACTTAGCGAGTTTGAAATATCTTAAGCTTCTATGGTGATGTATGAATCATTATAGTTATTGCTGTTTTGTAATTCAGTGTTACAAATATTTGTAATCAAAGATTACGTAATCCTTAATTACATCTTCGTTTGTTACATTTGTGTTACTCTGAATTACAAATTAAGACTTGTAATAAGCTATTACAAACAAACTTTTATTTCATTGTAATGTTTCCTCATAACAATTTCAAACACACTCGATTAACTTAAATTTTTTGAAATGTTTTTTTTTGCAATTCCGTCGTGAAACTATTTACTTTTCCAGTCATTCTTGAACGACGAATTAGCCTACTTTTCTGTACCAAAAATAACAGAATCGAATAGCAACACTTTTCAAAATAAATGCTGAAAAGTTCTACTTTTCAGCACTGAAATGGGTGCTGAAAAGTTGAACTTTTCAGCTCTTGTTTTGAAAAGTAATACTTTTCAACATTTTTTTGATTTATTGACAAAAT
The DNA here is from genome assembly GCF_016801865.2 of Culex pipiens pallens. Lineage (NCBI taxonomy): Eukaryota > Metazoa > Arthropoda > Insecta > Diptera > Culicidae > Culex > Culex pipiens. The sequence goes on along the minus strand of NC_068937.1, from coordinate 78,903,913 downwards.
ACATGAAAATTTGACTTAAAATTTCACTCAAAGGGTGTTTTTCGGAAATGCAAAAAATGTTGTATGGAACTCGTTGTAAAACTTGATTTTTCAGGACTCGTCGTATTTATCCAACTCGGTGAACCTCGTTGGATAAATGTACGACTCATGCTGAAAAAATCCTCTTTTTGCAACTTGTTGCATAAACTACTATTTTTCACTCACACACCTTCTGAAAAATAAATTTTGAATCGTATTTTTTCCTTTTGTCTAATTAGTTAATCTAGTCATGCTGATTTTTTAAAATGATTTTCGAATTGCTGATTTGGTTTCACTCACACACACACTCACTTAACTTATCAAATTTGGAAAAGTATTTTTGAATTTTGAATTTAGATTTTTTTTTCACTTTAAATTTTGTTGCTTGTTGAAAATCCGGGTAACGCTGTTCCTTTGTCCTCCTCGTCGAAGATGTTGAAATCCACGTCGTGCTGCGCTCCTGAACTCAGATCCGAGTTTTTCGCGATGTGCACACGATGGTATCACGCCTCTTGCCGAAGTATTCAGCGGATAACGTTGGTTCATCTTCTTCGCTCGATGGCTGCTTCACCAGGCAATTTCCTTGGCTGCTTCACTCCTGATCTCTAGAGCCGTTGGTGACAAATTTCTGCTGAATGAACAACTGCCGTGTTTTTCGCACTTGCACTTTCGGTCTCACTACCGAGATTTTCGCGAACGACCACTCCAATCAACTGGGCACAGCCACCTTCCGGCGAAGACTCGACTGCGCCAGTTATAAATGTCCCATTATGCAAGGGTGGTTTTCTCTTAATTAATTACTCCAAAGTGTTGAGTTTGACTGTCCAAAACGTTCTGATTTTATTGTAATCGAAAAGTCCCCCAGAGCCTCAAACATGAGGTACTGAGGTTTCGCTTACTGAGCATTAATCGAGCTACTTGCTTTAATCGCGGCGAGGTAAACGAAGTTTAGCTTAGTTCGCAGTTTGGGTTACTGTTGTCGGCTGTGCTGACGATGTTGGTGGCGTCGATCAATTATGCGGAAAGCAATTTCCGTAACTTAACTTTTTATAGAAATCATCTTTTCGTGAGCTTTTTGTAGCAAAATGTTCGGCATGAGTTTCTAAACAAAACGTAGTACTAGGTTTCTGTCAAACTTTAAATTGTTTACATGTTTCATCACAAAATGTGCATAGTGCCCAAGGGTTGTAAATACTTTTTTTACATACCGTAATCTGGGGTGAATCAGGACTACAGTCTGAATAGGGACAGCAGTTTTTAGAGCACTTAAAGCTTTTAAATTTAAAAATTGATGTACACATTTTGTTGGCCTGAGTCTGTTCTAACCGAAACCATCATGAAAAATCAAAATATTGTGCTCCAACATGGTTAAAACTGCTGTCCCAATTCGCCCCATTTGTCCCAATTGACCCCAGTTTACGGTACTGTAGGTAGGAGTTCATCAAGTTCAAGGCAGGCGAAGAAAAGTTGAATTGGGTTTCCAGCTTTGTTTGTTGTGGGGGATAGTATCGAAAGCTTTTGAGAAGTCCAACAGGATTAGTACACCAACCCCACGCCTGTCGATTGTGGACGCCAAATCGTCGTGGACGCGAAGCGCTGCAGTTTTGACGCTTTGACCCTTCCGGAAACCTGCTTGATATTCTGTTAGAAGATGGTTGTTGTCGATGTAGTTCGCCATTTACTGATCGAGAAGCTTCTCAAATGCTTTGGACAACGAGCATAGAATGCTGATCGGTCGCAAGTTCGTCACGTCGTTTGAGTTCGTTTTTTTCTTTAGGTGCAGAACTTTAGCATGCTTCCAATGGTTGGGAAAGGTAGATGTATTGATGAACAGGTTAAACATGTGGGTTACTTGTTGGATTACATGTGGCAGCACGATTTTCAGAAACCTGATTGGCAAACCGTCCATCCCTACAGCGTTCGACTTTACTTCACAGATGGCGTTGACAACCTCCCAGTATTGAACGTTTTTTTTTTTTGTTGCCCAGTGGGCATTGGGTTAAGTTCACTGCGACCACCTGTGAAGGTTATCTTTTGTGATGTACCCTGGTTACTGTCCATACTACAAATTACTCGTATCCATTGGATCGGAAGACGAGGGGTTATTTTGCAGACATGGTTTATCCCAATTCGGCGCAATACAGTCGATGAACTGTATGACCTTCTTGGGATGGGTGTGGTGCCATACATCGTACGGCGTAAGAAGGTGTGATCCAAAGAACCGCAGCCTTCGAGACACAAGTGCTCCGCAGAAGCAGAGTAAATGTGCCGAGCTTTCCAGCTCAGTTAAACAAAAACGACAGAGGTTGTTAGGCCACCTGCCGATTTTGTGCAGGTGATATCTGGCAGAACAATGTCCTGTTAGAAGCCCTGCGAGTATTCGTAGTTCCCTACGGTTTAAGCCAAGAAGTTTCCTGGCAATTGAAGGACTTGGAGTGATAAAAGTTTTAGCTTGTCTCAATCCTCGCATCTCGCCCCAGATTGAAGCGATTTGCAATTGTCCCCAATTAGTTATTTCTTGCTTCACGGCACTTTTTGAGATTCCAAGGAACGGCTCGGGACCCACGAAGATGTTTGATGAGCCTTGTCTAGCAAGTTCATCAGCCATTTCGTTGCCTTCAATGCCGCAGTGCCCTGGGACCCAAAACAACATTACTCTGTTATGCCGAGAAGCAAGTTCCCTGAGGGAAGCGACGCACTCCCAAACAAGTTTGGATTCGCATTTAGAGGATTTTAATGCCAATAGTGCAGCTTGGCTATCCGAGAAAATACCGATTTTTGCGTGTCTATAATTTCTCATAATACACGTCCTCGCACAGATGTGTATAGCATACACTTCTGCTTGAAAAACGGTAGGCCACTTTCCCATAGATATGGTTTCCCTGGTTCGAGGACCGAAGACTCCAGCTCCAGTAGAAGTGCCCATTTTTGAACCATCCGTAAAGAAGCGAATAGTTCCTTCTGGAAGTGTAGGTCCTCCATTACTCCACATTTGGCGATTTGTTTCAATCACCTCATATGGAATGTCCATGTTGGGCCTCACCTCCATGCAGTCCGAGACTGAGGTTGCAAGGGGGGAGATGTCAAAAGCCTTCACGATCCGCGAGTGACCCGTTCCATCTCCTTCCACCCAGTTGTTACACCGTTGTAGTCGTAGAGCGCCAAGCGCTGCCTCCTGCTTCACATGTAAATGTAAAGGCAGAATGCAGAGCATGGCTTCCAATGCCGCGGTGGGGGTTGTTTTCATTGCACTCGTTACAGAAAGACATGCTAGTCGTTGGAGCTTGGTCAGCTTCGACTGACATGTCTTCTGTTCAGTCTTCGGCCACCAAACGGTCGACGCATAGGTTACCCTAGGTCGAGCGATGGTGGTGTAAGACCAGAATGCAAGTTTCGGTTTAAGGCCCCAGGTTTTGCCGAACATTTTGTTGCATGCCCAGATAGCAGTAGTTGCCTTCTTTACCGCATAGTCCAGATGTGCATTCCAGTTCAACTTTTTGTCAAGGATTACTCCTAAATATTTGACCTCAGAACTGAAGGTCAGTTGGGTTCCTTTCAAGGTAGGCGGCCTAAGGTCGTGTTTCCTCCTGTTAGTAAACGGGATTATCACGGTTTTGTTGGGGTTTATTGTCAGCCCTTCCTGCTCACACCACGACATGGTGCAGTTTAGAGCTGACTGTAGACGGTCCGATAACGTGCCGTCGTACTTCCCCCGGATGATTAAGACTACGTCGTCAGCATATCCAATGACTTCGTAGCCGAGTAGTGTAAGTTTTCTTAGAAGACTATCTACCACCAGCAGCCAAAGCAAAGGAGAGAGTACTCCCCCTTGCGGACAGCCTTTGGCTGCTGTTATTGTGATAGATGTGTCTCCTAGCGATGCTGAAATCTCTCTGCTCGTAAGCATAGCATGAATCCAGCTCGCAGTTGTTCCATCGACGTTCCTCGACCGGAGCGCTTCATTGATGGCTGAATACGAAGTGTTATCGAAGGCACCCTGAATATCAAGAAAAGCACAAAGTGCAGATTCTTTATATTTCAGTGCGTTCTCGATACGTGACACTAACGTGTGTAGGGCAGTTTCGGTCGATTTGCCCGCTTGGTATGCATATTGGTGTTTATGCAAAGGGAAGTCCTTCAAGAACTCCGCCCGGATGTGGTTGTCCGTGATTTTCTCCATAAGCTTGAGCAGCGTTGCTGTCAGGCTTATGGGTCTGAAGGCTTTTGGCGTCGTGGGATCACTTCTGCCGGCCTTAGGTATGAAGATCACCTTAACTTTGCGCCAGCTTCGAGGGATGTAGCCCAGGGTGAAGCTGGCTCGAAGAAAGTTGATCAACTCAGCCATTATGGTGTCGGCTGCTTTTTGGAGAAAGATTGGAAGGATGCCGTCGGGTCCCGCAGCCTTCAGTGGTTCAAACGTGCCGAGGGCCCATTTGATTGAAGACTGATTGAACATTCGACGGGCTAGTTGGACTGACTCTCTTGATGGCCGACACCATGCGCCATCTGCAGACCGGATACTAGCAGCATCCTCCTCTCTTTCAGTTGATTCTGGAAAGTGCGTACTCATGAGTACCTGCAGTGTTTCCTTGTTTGTGACAGTGAGAGTGCCTTGCTCGTCTCTCACCTGCCCTAGACCGTTAGAATGGTCTTTTGACAATGCCTTTTGGAGTCGGGTTGCTTCAGACATCGAGCTTATGTCCTCGCAGAAATTGGCCAGGCTGGTTTTTTTGGCCCTCCTCAGCTCCGCGTTGTACTTCGTTAGGGCTGCTTTGTAGGCATCCCATTCAGAAGTGAGCTTTGCTCGGTTGAAAAGCCTTCGTGCCTCCTTACGGAGGTTGCTCAGGCTTTCGCTCCACCACGGTACGTCCCGACAGATTTCCCTCACCTTTTTTGGGCAGCATGCCTGATAGGCAGCCGTGACTCTGTGTTGGAGAATATCCGCTGCATTGTCCAATTCTTCGGGTGTTCGTATCCGTGGAGGGGCATGTGGTTTGGACCGGATAAGGTGACCTCGGAAGGCATTCCAGTCCGTGTCGGATGGGTCACGAAACGTTTCCCTTTTCAGTTGACTGGCTTCTATGTCGAAGACAATCTGTCTGTGATCAGACAGACTAGCTTCTTCAGAGACATGCCAGTTTTTAATTTTGTCTGCAAAAGCAGCACTACACAGGGTGAGGTCCAAAACCTCCTGTCTTGCGACAGTAACAAAAGTAGGTTCATTGCCCTTATTGCATACATTGACATCATGCGACGACAGGTATTCAAGAAGGTACTCACCTCTTTCGTTGACGTCTGTGCTTCCCCATATGGTGTGGTGGGCGTTCGCGTCGCAACCGATGAGGAACGGTTTGTTGACAGCCCTGCAGTAACGCACAAGTGCGTCCACCTCAGGTGGTGGTATTACGTCCTGGTCGCCCGGGAAGTAAGCGGATGCAACGACCACCTCCTGCTTTCCTCTGGTCGTTGGAACCGTTAGCGTTACAGCTACGATGTCACGCTGGGTAAATTCTGTAATGAGAGAATACTTGATATCTCTGCGTAGCAGAATTGCAGATCTTGGGGATGTCTGCGAGTTGCAGTAAATTAACTTACTGTCTGGACTTGTAAGTCCGCGTATTTTTTTGTGGTTTACCCACGGTTCCTGGATGAGAGCAACTCCCAGTTGCTCTTTTGTGAACCTTCTGCTAAGCACACTTGATGCGCCCTTAGCGTGATGAAGGTTCACTTGGATGCAGCGGATGCTGCTCATTGTCCAGGGGGTGTGCCGCCTTCTGCCCGTTGTCCATTGGACTCGAGCGTCGGTTGACGGATTCCGACGGCTGTGTCGCCGATGTACGAGGACCCAGGATCCTCTTGTAAGCTCCCCAAGGCTTGCAAGCTTGGGGTTACGGGTTTGCTTCCTTTGCCCTTGAGGGGTTTCTGAGCGTTGCTGGTTCCAGGCGGTTGGGGCTTTGAACCGCGAGCGGTTTTTGGCTCCGTACCCGTTGCAGCATCGGTGCTAGAGGCGATTGGTTTCTGCTTTTGGGCTTGGGGGTTGGGCTTAACCGCGTTTGCTTTCGCAGATGGTCGTGCTTGCCCCCCTTGTTGCCTTTTTGCTGTACCGTTCCACCTTTCGCGGGATTGCTCGTTGGAGCAACAGAATGTCCTCTTTTGGCGGTGGATGCGCCCCCGGTCACCTTGCGCAAGCGAACCTTGCTGAACTTGTAGTTCAGGTGGGAGTTGTTGGCAGCGATGGTCTCTGCTGACTATTGAACGTTGCGGAACGAGAAATTGTACTGAGATGAGCAATTCTCTGAGATTTCGGTCATTTGATTTTTTTTGTATTTTTTAATCCGGCTGAAACTTTTTTGGTGCCTTCGGTATGCCCAAAGAAGCCATTTTGCATAATTAGTTCGTTCATATAATTTTCCATACAAATTTGGCAGCTGTCCATACAAAAATGATATGTGAAAATTCAAAAATCTGTATCTTTTGAAGGAATTTTTTGATCGATTTGGTGTCTTCGGCAAAGTTGTAGGTATGGATATGGACTACACTGAAAAAAAATGATACACGGTAAAAATTTTTTTGGTGATTTTTAATTTAACTTTTTGTCACTAAAACTTGATTTGCAAAAAAAAACACTATTTTTAATTTTTTTTATTTTTTGATATGTTTTAGAGGACATAAAATGCCAACTTTTCAGAAATTTCCAGAATGGGCAAAAAATCTTTGACCGAGTACGATGCAGATTTTTTCAAAAAATCGAAATATTGGTCGCAAAAAATTTTCGACTTCATTTTCCGATGTAAAATTGAATTTGCAATCAAAAAGTACTTTAGTGAACTTTTGATAAAGTGCACCGTTTTCAAGTTATAACCATTTTTAGGTAACTTTTTTGAAAATAGTCGCAGTTTTTTATTTTTTAATATTAGTGCCCATGTTTGCCAACCTTTGAAAAAACTATTTTTGAAAAGCTGGGAAAATTCTCTATATTTTGCTTTATTGAACTTTGTTGATACGACCTTTAGTTGCTGAGATATTGCCATGCAAAGGTTAAAAAACAGGAAAATTGATGTTTTCTAAGTTTCACCCAAACAACCCACCATTTTCTAATGTCGATATCTCAGCAATTAATGGTCCGATTTACAATGTGAAAATATGAAACATTCGTGAAATTTTCCGATCTTTTCGAAAAAAATATTTTCAAAAATTTTAAATCAAGACAAACATTTCAAATGGGCGTAATATTGAAAGTTTGGCCCGTTTAAAATGTTAGTCTTGATTTTAAATTTTTGAAAATATTTTTTTCGAAAAGATCGGAAAATTTCACGAATGTTTCATGTTTTAACATTGTAAATCGGACCTATAGTTGCTGAGATATCGACATTAGAAAATGGTGGGTTGTTTGGGTGAGACTTAGAAAACATCAATTTTCCTGTTTTTTAACCTTTGCATGGCAATATCTCAGCAACTAAAGGTCGTATCAACAAAGTTCAATAAAGCAAAATACAGAGAATTTTCTCAGCTTTTCGAAAATATTTTTTTCAAAGGTGGGCAAACATGGGCATTAATTTAAAAAAATGAAAAACTGCGACTATTTTCAAAAAAGTTACCTAAAAATGGTTATAACTTGAAAACGGTGCACTTTATCAAAAATTCACTAAAGTACTTTTTGATTGCAAATTAAATTTTACATCGAAAAATGAAGTCGAAAAATTTTTGCGAACAATATTTCGATTTTTTGAAAAAATCTGTATTGATTCAAAAAATCATAACTCGGTTAAAGATTTTTTGCCCATTCTGGAAATTTCTGCAAAGTTGACATTTAATGTGCTCTAAAACATATAAAAAAAAAATTAAAATAGTGTTTTTTTGCAAATCAAGTTTTAGTGACAAAAAGTTAAATTAAAAATCACCAAAAAAATTTTTACCGTGTATCATTTTTTTTCAGTGTAGTCCATATCCATACCTTAAACTTTGCCGAAGACACCAAATCGATCAAAAAATTCCTTCAAAAGATACAGATTTTTGAATTTTCACATATCATTTTTGTATGGACAGCTGCCAAATTTGTATGGAAAATTATATGAACGAACTAATGATGCAAAATGGCTTCTTTGGGCATACCCAAGGCACCAAAAAAGTTTCAGCCGGATTAAAAAATACAAAAATTAAAATTAAAGAAAAAAGACCGATTCCGTAGAGAACTGCTCAGATGGCAGTGTTCTTGCGTGTTGAGCGTTCCTAGTTTCATCTTGTGTGAAGCTCGAGAGAAACATACGGTTGACTTCATCGGGATCCTGGTCACATGGTTGAGATGATTTGTCTTTTCCAACTCCAAGATTCTTCACGCGGGTCCAGAGCAGCTTTGATGGGATGTTTGCGTCCAGGTGACCACCGAGAAACGTCTTTTTCGCCCGTTCGATGACAGAGTTCGCACGATTTCGCAGCGTTTTATACGTATGTCGCTTTAGGTCCTTTACGTCCGGCGCAGCAGTTCGCCAATCCTTGTACGCCAGGTCTCGTTCTAGAATTGCTCGTTGAACATCAGCTGTAAACCATCTGTTAGATGCATTGCGACGAGAGCTCGTCCGAAGCGGGAAACAGGTGTCGTGCACAATTTTGAGTTTTTCCGTGAAGAACTCCAAGGAGTGGTTGGGGTTCGAGATTGCGTAGAAGTTTCTCCATGGAATACTGATTGTGGCGGTCTTCAGGGCATCAGCATCAAAATGCACGTAGTCACGATAGTTGTTCACTGTGGGAGTTTGCGTAGCGTCAAAGTCCAGGTCATGCTGCGACAATCCCGGAAAATCGACTTGCCCGAAACGTAGGATTTTGTCCCTGTCGTTGGTCACTAACAGATCCAGTTGAGAGCATCCAGTATCGTGGTAATGGGTCGGTTCGCAGCCGTAAGGAACGAGTGAAAAACTTTCGAATGCTGAGAGGAGCAGCGTACGCTTATTGCTCGCTTGAAGCAAATCAATGTTGAAATTGCCAACCAGAAAGACCGACTCGTAGCGCAAAGTGAGACTAGTCAGCTTTTCCTCGAGGAAAGATGTACAGTTGTTGTCAGGAGGGTTGTAGACGACTAACAGCAGAACTTTGAATCCGTTTATACGAAATTCCAAGGCTAGACACTCGGTTTATCGGCGGACTCGGTGGTTAGTTCGGTGTTGAAGATCTTAGTGCACGACATAGTATCCCTGTAGTAAACAGCGATACCACCGCCTCGCTTGTACACCCTATCGTTACGTACGACAGATTATCCTTGGACGCCGATGCTGCGGTTATTCCTTGAGGCAGTCAACCAAGACTCAGTAAAGCACGCGATGTCAACTACACTCAAACCCCGATGGTTTGACACCAACTGTTGTCAAACGAACGGGGTCACGTATTAGTTTGACACACCTTTTACACGGAGTTCACACACACTACCAAACGTTTGTTTTAATAGTGTGCATGAGCACCGTGTAAAAAGTGACAGTTCGTCACATTTTAGTTTGACTTTGACCAACCAACGGGGTACACACTAAAAAAGTGTCAAACGAAAAAGTGATCAACCACCGGGGGTTGAGTGTATGTGGCTCGACAGGACAGCTCGAACTTCTTCCAACTTCGAGTTTTTCCTCGCACACAGACTTTGGGAATTGCCGTGGCAGATGTTGAGCTTACCAGGGAGAAGTGCAGCATTTAGCACGGCTCCCGGGATGTTCGTGAAAGTGTGGTTGTGTGGGACAGGCATTATTTATTTATTTATTTAGTCACACCGTCTTTGATACAAAAAATATCCACAGACTGAATTTAATCTATACCCTTAATTCTACTTTTAAAGCTAAGTTTGGACATTCCGTTGGTAAATTTGACACAGACAGAATTAAAACATTTACAACATTCATAAAAAGGGCTAAAATAACTTCTCCAGCCATCGTTCGGGATTCTAAAGAGAACATCACCTCTCCGATTTCTCTCTGGAGCTTGCGGCGGAAGCAAAGCTATTAGTGCCTGGCAGTCCGAGTTTCCTTTCACTACGTCGAATAAGAAAAGACGCCTGAGGAATGAAACCCGCAAAGAGAGCTTTTCCATCCTCAGAAATTGGAGTCTCTCCTCGTAGTGAGCCTGTCTCACTGGGTGGTTGGAGGGAAGTTTGCGGATAATCATCCTCGTTGCGGTTCTTTGCACTCTTTCGTACAAGTTTGCATCTCCAATCAGCCTGGGGGCCCAAATTTGTACGCCATACTCTAGTATGCTGCGGACTAGGGTCAAGTACAAACACTTGGTCGCTTGAAAATCCTTGAACTCCTGGGTGTCCCGAGAAATAAATCCCAATGTAGTCCTTGCCTTCACTACTGTCGCCGAGAGATGTTCCTTGAAAGTCAGCTTCTTGTCGACTATAATGCCGAGATCCTTAATCGACTCGACACGTTCCAGCTCCTTCCCGTCGGAAAGGTAACGATAGAGGATGGGAGAGATAAAACGACAGGACCTTGCATGTGTGTGTGTTTGTGTAAGGGGGAGGGGGGTAGGGGGTGTTTTTAGAGAAGCAGTTTCAACGGGCTTCTTAAAGTCAAATTTCAAAAAGACAATCTTAAAAGTTTCACAATAAAACATAAACATAACTTCAAAAGTGACGCTTTGACGCTTTGTCATCCAGATCTTTCACAGACTGAACAGCGATCGGTGGGTCACCAATCCTGCGCTTTACGTGGACTATTCCTCCTTTGGTAAAAACGGATGTCAGCTTACCCACTTTTTTCAACAGGAGGGCCACCTTTTTCACCTCACGAGTGCCAGCGTTCAGGTTCTCGTTGATAAACACACGTCGATCCGATGGCATGCCGAGATGTCGCAGCTTAAGGTCCCGCCTACGTAGGTATGTACCACATGCCGTCAACTCCGTCAAATTTCAGTCATCAAAACACTAGCGCCACTTCGATGCGAACGGGAAAATATTCAAACAATAAGCTTTAAAGCGATCGTGGGAGAGCGAGAAAAAAAAAGTTTCAGCGCAGCGAAGAGAAGAAACGCAAGAAACGAAAAAGCTTGTTGCTGCAGTCACTGCTTTTCGCGCCATCGCATGAGACGGATGTGTTTTGCTGTGCGTAGCGCTTTTTGTTTTAAATGTTTTATATTTGCTTTAATGCTTTGAGACAGCCCAAAATATTGATTAAAAGATCGTCACTTGTGTGCTGCAATTCAAGTTGAAATGCTGATAGAAGCAATTTAGCAATGAATAGAGAAATTCGTTAATTTAAAAAAAAAAACAAGTATTTAAAACACATGCACACAATCAAAAGATTATTTAAAAAAAATGTTTTGGGATTCAAAGAAATACAAATATTGCCGTAACACCCGTCTGGCCTGTGTCCGATTGTTGGCCAACCGGATCACCTGAAAATAGTTTTGCTTGTAAACCTATCAATTAACTTGTCTTGAGGGCCCCTTGGTTCTCTAACTCTACCACGTCCTCGTGTAGCGTTTCCTTCGTAGACCGGAAAAAAGGCACTAACTGTGCTTTTGTCCCTGGGAGCCTGTGACAGTTCTCTATCCGGAAGAATTTACCAGCAGAGCATTTTCCTTCGTCTTTGGCTGGATCCGGGTTTTGTTTTGTTTTGTTTTGTTTGGAGGGAAAAGCCCGTTTGAGTGGATCGCCTACCGATGGGTCCTTCTCAAATAGGCACAAAACCTCTTTTTTTATTGTCAACAGATTTACAGTCCAAATGACAAAAAGGCTTTTTACATAATTACTTAAACTAACTTATTGGGCTAACGAAAATTACATACAATATAAATAAATAAATAAATAAATAAATAAATAAGCTACAAGTGTAAACCTAAACTAGAGGGTTAAGGGGTGGGGGATTTTCTTCTCGGAGAAACGTCAAGAATTTAAGTTTTTGAACAGGACGAGACAAATTAAAATCGAAGGACGAGTAGCACCGATTGAAGACTCTGCACATGCTGGAGAATGGTTCATTGAAGGCGTAATTGGTGCGAGCAAAGGGTAGGGTCAGAAAAGCAAACGAGCGAAGTGTTCGCCGGCGAATGTTGATGTTGAGTTGTCCGACCAAGTAAGGACAATCAATGTTGGATCTCAACAGATCAGAAACAAACACGGTTTTCGCTAAATCTCTCCTGACAGACAAAAAATCAAGATGAAGGTAATCACATCGACTGGCATAATCCAAAGATTGATTGGGAGAGTACCGCAATGCGAATCGAGTGAATTTGCGTTGGACACCTTCAATTCGATTTATCTCGTTTGCATAAAATGGCGCCCAGACGATAGAACCGTATTCTAAGGTGGATCTGACTAGTGAACAATATAAAGTTTTTATACAATGAATATCTCGGAAGTACTTAGTCATTCTGAAGATCATACCGAGTAGTTTGGATGCCTTAGAAGTCATGTAAGCCACATGATCCTTAAATGAAAGTTCTGCGTCAAGCATGACACCCAAATCTTTGACACAACGATCACGTTTTAACGAGTTTTCAAATAGTGTGTAGTCGAAGCAGACCGGCGACCTCTTCCGTGAAAACGTGATAACTGAACATTTAGTGGGGTTTAACACCATTTGGTTCAGCTGACACCAATCGGAGAAAACATTAATTTGCTGTTGAAGGAAGCGACAGTCTGAGGGTTTCTTGATGATAGTGAACAGTTTGAAATCGTCAGCATAAGAAAGTTTCGAGCACCGAAGTTGATAGTTGACATCGTTGATATAGAGCAGGAATATAAATGGACCTAAGTGGCTGCCCTGAGGTACCCCGGATGCAACAAGGAATGGTGATGAAAGGCAATCCGCGATTTTTACCTGCATCGATCTTCCGGTTAGGTAGGAGTAAACCCAGTCAAGAAAAGTCCCGTGTAAGCCAATACGACGAAGTTTTGCGATTGCGATTCGATGATCGATCTTGTCGAAAGCTGCAGAGAGGTCGGTGTAGACTGCATCGACCTGGTACCCACTTTGGATTGCTCGTTGTATTGTGGAAACATAAGACACAAGGTTTGTGTTAGTTGACCGTTTGGGGAGAAATCCGTGCTGGGCGTACGCAATGCCCGAAGAATAGTTATGCAGAAAAAAGTTAAGCACGATAACCTCGAAAAGTTTAGACATGGCACAGAGGGCTGCAATTCCGCGGTAGTTGCAAATTATCGTTTACAGCCTTTTTTGAATACCGGAAAAACAAATGACTCCTTCCATCGGTCAGGAAACACCCCGGAGCTAAGAGACATGTTATAGATTTTTGTTAGAGGAAGGCAGATGCTGTTAGAACAACTTTTCAAGACAACCGAGGGGATACCATCAGGTCCGGCGGAGTGGGAGCATTTTAGCTTGGCATTTGCAGTTCTGAAGTCTTCGTGTGAGATGACGACGTTCGAAGGGATGGGTAGCGATTCTGGAACTCGAGCCGCAGCGTTGGATATTACTTGTTTAGAAAGATTGTTATATGTGAACACGCTATTGGGCACGGAACGCATCACAAATTTCTCTCGTATTTGTTGCATCGACGCCGTCGCGAACCATGGAATTTGGAAGGCCGGACTCACTCCGCTGTTTTTTTCACGTAGTTCCAAAACCCTTTAGGATTTTTCTTCAGGTGTTTTTGAACTCTAATCTGATGCGCGAGAAACAATTTCTTGTTAAGGTGCTTGTACCGATTGTTGATGTTGTTGACCTGGAGACGGTAGAAGCTAGAATGGCTCTTCGAGAAGCATTTCAACGCCGAACGCTTGGAAGATTTTAGTCGTTTGAGAGCAGGAGTGGACCATTCCGGAGTGACAGGAGGTTTCCGACACTTCTTGGGAACGAACTGGTCAATTGCGTACAATAGAACGTGAGAAAAAACCTCAGCAGCAGAATGGACATTCCGTGATGCAAGCAGTTCCTCCCAATTCATGTTGTTCAGGAAGTTGTTCATTCCAATGTAGTCAGCTTTTTTGAAGTTGTAGTATACAGCAGTCTTACTATCGGCGAACTTACAGGGAGCGCTATCGGAAATACTCAGGTGCAGCGGAGGATGATGCCGGACATCTTTTACCAGAGGTGCAGGCGCGCGGGAAACTCGGTAATATTCCGTAACATCGTTGCTGACAAAACAAAGATCAAGCAAAGCGTTGTTTTCGTTTGTGATTTCACTAATTTGAGCAAGATTTGCCAGATGGTGGTCATCCAAATAGCGCGCTGTCACTGTGCTAACGGTAGACCTGCAAACGTCGACGAAAAGGGAACCATCTTTGTCGGAAGTCCATTTGAGGCAGCTGAGATTAAAGTCGCCCAGGACGCAGATACTGTCATTAGCTTTCAATTTTGAGACGACCCACAAGTGGGACTGGGTATAACGCTCGACAAGCTCAGAATCGTTGACACGGTCCGGTGGAAGATAAACGACGCAAATGTGAACGGATTTTTCAGTCAAAGGGAGAATTACCTAGACGAGTTCGACTTCGGAAGTGTCTGGGACCTTCATTTCACGTGATTTAAGTTCTTTGCGTACAGCAAGAAGAACACCGCCCCCACTGGATTTCGAACTAGTAGAACTTGACCTATCCTTCCGGTAAACTTCATAAGTGTCATCAAATAGCTGGCTGGATAGGGTATGGGACTGTAACCAAGTTTCGGTAAAGGCATAAAGGTCATAAGAAGCATCGGAGCACGCGAGCTTGTATTCAGTTAAGGAACTATTCATGCCGCCAAGATTTTGGTAGTAAACAGAAAGAATGTGTCGTCTGGTATTAGATGTTACGGAAGCGGGAGCTGAGCAGGGCTTTGATTGCTATGAACGACGCCTTGAAGTGAACGAATCGACGCTAACAAAGTCGGGCCAGAATGTTGAGTTGGTAATAACATTGGTAAAAGCTACAACATCGGGTACGGTAACTTTGAACGACACGAATGTTAGTGGTCGAGAGTCTGAACGAGACTCAGAAGTCAGTCGTTGACAGTTGAAGTTATCATAGCTCCAGCCGGTACGGCTTTGGATGTAATTAGCGCTTTGCTCGGCCGTTGTTGCGGGGTCAAACGGTTTAACATAGAAATGCTTGCAGGTAAAAGCCGGGGCAGTTTGCTGAAGAGGAGGAGCCAAATTGTGTTGAGCTATTGGTGGTTGTAGGAAGGGCTGTACGTGGGGCTGTAGCTGCTTCCGGTTCCGGGGACGAGCAGCTTTTTGTTGTTGCACAGATTGTGGATTGTTGTTGAGTGGTTGCACTGTAGTGTTGGCAGCAAGCGAGAATGCCGTACTTCTGTTGGCTACAGGAAGATGGAACCCAGCCAATGTTGATTGTGATGTTTGGAAGGCATTGTAAGCTTGTGGTTGTCCAGACGCTGATCGGGAGCTGGATTGCCGGTTGGTAGTAGATCCGAAACGAAAAACTGGAACGGTTGTGAATCCGAATGAGGGGGCGGCAGCACCTGCGGCTTCGGCCGGACATATACCCGAACGAGCATTACCTGCACGGAAGGTTAAAGATGCGGAGGGCGCGACTAGGTTCGGCGTCGGTAATCCAGGTAGGGTGGTGACAGTTGCGGCGCTGGATGAGAGCGGTTGCGTCGAATAGTTTGCTGGAATGGTTTGGAAACCGAATGAGGGGGCGGCAGCACCTGCGGCTTCGGCCGGACATATACCCGGACGAGCATTACCTGCACGGAAGGTTAAAGATGTGGAAGGCGCGACTAGGTTCGGCGTCGGTAATCCAGGTAGGGTGGTGACAGGTGCGGCGCTGGATGAACAGCGGATCCCGAAAGCACCGGGTTGCGTCGAGTAGTTTGCTGATCGGAAGGTTGAAGATGCGGAATGCCTGGCTCGTTTAGACGTTGGTTGTCCGAAGGAGTTTGGTGTCTCACCAGACAAATGGCTAGCGTCGGCCTCGAGAGATGAAGGTGTGTTCGAGGCTGTGGGAGGTGCGGAATTTCCTTGAAGCAGTGCGGTATCTTGTCCAGCTTCGGCTGGACATATACAATTTGTGCAATTACCTGTGACAAAATGTTGAACTGCAGGCAAAGGTGCGCAGGATGAGATTCCACCATCAGCGGAAGCAGCGGGCAGAACAGATTCAGCTTCCAGTGGATGCTCGGCACTGGTCTGTAGATTGCTCACAGGGCTTGTCGAAACATCCATAGCGAGCTCGATGGTAGGTGAATTCGGAGTGGTGGAGGTCGTTTGGGTCGGTGGGTCGTATGATCGACGAATCACTTTGCCGTTGTCGTCGAATTGAACGTAGTACTGGTGAAATTCGGGATAACTTATTTGTGGTGTAGTATCACGTCCTGCTTCGGCTGGACATATACTTGTTGTGTAATTACCCGTGGAAACTGAGGGTTCTTCAACCACAGGGTCGGTAGCTTGAACAGGTAGTCCAGGTTCAGGTTGAACGGGGGGAGCAGCGAGCGGAGGTACAGCGCTCTGGGCAGGCTGTTCAGGAAGCTCAGTAGGTGAGGTTACAGCAGCAACTACAGAAGCGAAGGTAGGAGTGGGAAGGTCGGCAAGATCTTCAGCGGCAGGAGAAGGGCTGTTCCTTTTACGCTTCGAAGGGCATTCTTGAACAGCAACGTCGTCACCGGCAGCAACTTCGGCGTCAACATCAACGCTGCCCTCGCTGAGTTTGCGTTTCCCATTTGCGTCAGCAGCTGATTCTACGGCCTTATCGCCAACCGAACGAATAGAGAGATCCAGGGCAGCAGTGTTGTGTAAGTCACCATGGCAGGCTTCCAGAGTAGCGAACGATAGCTGGTTCAGCTTGGAGAGGTTTCCAATCATGTTGTAGCAAGTTTCGATTTTCGACTCGAGGTTGGTTTCCACACGTCTCAGGAGAATGCGGGTGGCCTCAACTGTTTCATAAATATATCCCACCTTGCGGTGAAGTCGAAACAGAGAGTTGTTCTTGCAATTTTCACAGAACCAAAACATTCCTGGGTTGTCTTTCAGCGCTGAAGAGCCGGCAGCTGTGAGTCCAATACACTTCCAGTGGAAGCTTTTGTCGCAACCGCCGTAGCACTGAATGAGTTTGTTGTTTTGCCTCACGCCAGGGTTACTGCAGACATCGGCCGCGCAAAGCTGCGGACGCGTCATGTTTTGTCTGTATCGCCGAGCCCAAGGCTGGCAGCCAGATGATAGAGCAGCCAAGCGATAGGTGACGAGCAGGACAGAAGGTAACAACAGCAGAAATTTCTCCAAAATAAACTTAACTAAATTAACTTAATTGTCACTAATAGTAAAAAACTTCACCTCGCCGAGACGGACTAGAACGCGCTAATCACGATAATCACGTCGCGGGTGAAAATGATCGGTTTAAAACACGAAAAAGTTCTTCAAAAGTGTTAGCTAAATTGACACGATGTAAACAGACTTGCTATAAAAAATCGAGTTGGGGTTTGTTATGGTTTGGTTTGCCATGAAAACTGCATTGCATTAGGTATCTATGATTGAATTGTTTTTTCCACTGGGCCCAAACCCGCCAGGTGTTCAATTTGATCTGAACTTAATTAATAATCATGAAATTCCAAAACTTGCTCGCCATTTCGCTGAATGTTTTCCTCGCTTTGTCAAAATTTGGTCAATACAGTGCGAAAGAGATGAACGAAAAACAACATCACTACCATGTTTGACTTTGTGCGTGCGCGCATATTTTGTTTCATTGGGTGCGTGTATACGGGCATTGAAAAGCTCGAAAACTTAGATGTCAGCCCACCAGATGGCTCTGCGGTTTTGATGATTGAGCGTTGTTCCCAGATTTTAGGAGTTGTCTATCTTTTTAAATTAGGTATCTTTGTATGTACTGTAGAACCGGTCGCGTGTAGTTTTTAGAGCGAATTCCACGAGTAGAGGGCTAACGTCTCCGTCCTTCAACCTGTTCACGTGGATTCGTCTGGTACTCGTCAGCAGTTCTTCGCCTCCGCTGCATTCCAGCTGGCGACAGATCGTCGCAAAAAGTGCGTCCGGGTCTTCGTCACTCGCGAATGGCACACCTGAGATGATCAACTCCTTCTGGTTCTCCAAGGCATCGATGTTCAGATGGAGGTGATTAACACGATGATTTATTTGGCCCAACGTAGCATCCTGGTTGACAAACTTGCCTTCGTATTCTGCTTTTAGTGTCGTAATGTCACTTTGGAGAACGCTCACCTTGCCTTGAAGCTCCGATTTGATTGTATCGATTTTACGGTTGAAGTCGTTGCGAAAAGTCTCAAGCAATATCCAACGTCATCGAATTTTCCCCAATTCTGCCATCGATTGACGATTGACAGCCCTGGACGTACGACGACTGCGGGAATTGCTTGCTGGTCTCCAGTTTCAGAACGAATGGGGGATGTGGAGCGTCTACCGGCAGGAGCGAATTTGGGGGCTGTAAAAGCTCAAAAGCTGCCGCATCATTAACAAAAGCGAGACACCCTCACGACTTCCGAGCGCAGGGCCGGGACGACTTGGCTGGCCGCTGGCTGGTAGCGCAACTGCGCCGGAGCGATTGGGGGCTTCCATAGTGCTTTCTGACAGGCGTCCCGGTGTTGGCAGCGCAGCATAGACATGGTTCGAAGATGAGGTATCCGTCTGATGCGAAACCGTGGCAGTTTCCGCCGACGACGGCGACAGACGTTGCGATGATTCAGGATAGGAAGTGGTGCTGAAAGTTGGAAAGCGTTTGGGTGCGGAAGCGTTGCTAATATACGGGTACTTGCCTGTGAGGCAAGGTTGGCGACTCCTATCTCGCAATCCGTCCACAGGACCGGGACAGGTTGTGTCGGCAGCGGCAAACGGGGGTGCAACTGTGACGGATGGAGTAGGAGTCGCCATGTTGCCTTGCTTCGTATATCCCGATCTTAGCCCGACGTCGAGTTCGCTGCGACTGGAGGTCCTCTGGGAGTTGTAGACGTGTCCATGTCCTCCGTTCCGCGCTCCCCCTGTGGTGCTATCGGGTTGCTCGCTACCACCAGCGGCTTTAGCACCGCCGATTTCCCCGTCAGCATGACCACGTTTTTTGTCCTGCCCTCGAATTCACGGACTGTGAGGTTTTCCGGCCACGTACCGTGCTCAAAGGCAACTTGCTTGAATTCCGGTCTGACGCTGACTTTGAAGGATACGAAGGAAAGCGTGGACAGATCTTTCCCCTTCGGAACCAGCTTCTGGACCTTCGGCGAATCTTCCATGTCCAAAAACTCACGGACCAGCTGGGCGACATCGTCTTCGGAGGTGGTTGGTGCAAAAGCCGACAGGTACAGGTGAACCAGCTCATCGTCTCCCTCGTCAGAAATATCCACCGTTTGCATCGTGACGTTTAGCGTTTTTGGTTCCCGTCCGCAGTTGGCGTACGTAACCAGCCCGCCCACAGCGGTTCCATTCCTGCGATGTTTTGGGGTCCTCGAGAACTGCGATGCTACGGAGCCATTTTTAAAACCGCGCGGTTTTAACGGAGTGGTCGGCCGCTGGGTCGGTTGTTTGTCGATCTTGGCCGTAAGGGATAGGGTCGCTGTTTTCAGCTCCGAAACATCCGCTTGAAGCGAGCTCAATGCGTCCGGTGCACCGCTAGTGGCGGGAGCCGGGCGGAAAGTATCCGCAGGGAAAGTGCGATTCGCAAAGTTTGCCGCGCAGGTGTCACACATCCAAAACATGTTTCCCTCGTACAAAGCCAATTGGTCGAGCAGTGGGTAGTCCACCTTCGCACAGATCATGTGGAACACTGCACCACAAAAACCACGGCAGAAAATCCTGTCAGAATCTGCCACATTCTTCTGGCACTTTTTGCACATCGACATTTTGCTCCTCCCGGTAACGATGCTCTTACTGACGCGGGGCTTCCGCTAGCGCCGTATAGATGGCAGTGCGCAACGGTGAGCAGTGATATGGGAGCGAGGATGAGTTGGTCTCACTGCGAGGGTTCGGCTAAGTGATCGCAGAGAGGTAAACAATTTTGCCGCAGACACGAAAAACACTGCTCTAATTATCGGCTTTTTCGCAATATTTTCAACCGCCAACACAGCACACGGTAGAGGAGTTGTCTCAGGAAACTGTTGACACCAGAATTGATACGGAACAGTAAGTATAACACCAAAATAAAACGAGTTGAAGATCGCGAGTAAACAAAAACTGCAGTACAAACGATGTCTTCACAGAAAAGTGAAGTTTTTTTTCGTATGTACGCGATTCGGTTCAATTACGTGATAATTTTAGTGTGAAAAATGAAAAAAATGACGACACACAGTTAATACACTAATAATAAATAGTCTGGCTGTTATACTTACTTTGATTTGCGTTTCCTCAGCTGTATTTGCAAGAAAAGGAGGTTGACCTACCAACATTTCAAATAATATAACGCCAACACTCCACCAATCACAGAGCTGAGTGTATCCGCTCCTTAAAAGTACTTCTGGGGCAATATAATTTGGAGTACCAACAATCGAATGAGCTTTTGCTCGATTTTTCTCTCGAAATTTTCTCCTGTGAGTAAAAAGCAATGATAAAACGAAATCACCTATGTTAGATAACACCGATTTACCTTTCTAAAGGCGGAGGTATTTCAGACCCGGCTTTGCTCCAAGCTTCCATCGAATCTTGTCTCGTGTGATCACCTGAAAATACGAGGAATCGCATATTTCTTGTAATAGTGTGTTTATGTATATATGTATTTATGTATGTCTGTATGTATACAGCAATTCCCCACGAAAACAGCATGGAAAAAAACAAAAGTGCTCGGATCGGGCTCAAAATTTTTCTGGGGGTTCCCTGGCCGAAATAATTAGACCCGTATTTTTTTGTTTGGCCATTAGGGTGACCTACGCCGTGTTAGGGTGGTCTGAAAAATGGCCATTTTCGTCGATTTTCGCAAAAACCACTTTTTTCGAAAAATCATTACTCCTCGTCATTTCAACCGATTTCAATTGTCTTATACGCAAATGAAAGGTGATAAGTTGGCCTTTCAAAGAAAAATATTAAGAAGTTTCAAAAATCTTGCCTGACATATGAAAAAGGCATATGAAACATTAAAATGCCGTTTTGACGGTGTCTGGATCAAAGAGCCTATGTCTGGAAATATTTTTATCGGATTCCCCGGACAGGAGTTCATTAACAGGATTCCGAGATATGATTTTTTGAAAATAAAATCCGTGTTTTTCGACGCGCCGCGCGCAAAAACCGGAAAATGACAAAATCGGCAAAAAATCAACTTTTTTCACTAAAACTGCGATAACTTAAAAATTTCAGGGATGACCTATAGATGTTATGGTACCAAACTTTTTGTAATTAAAAGACGCAACTTTTGGTACCCAGACATGTATAGGTCATCGCTGAAATTTTAAAGTTATCGCAGTTTTAGTGAAAAAAGTTGATTTTTTGCCGATTTTGTCATTTTCCGGTTTTTGCGCGCGGCGCGTCGAAAAACACGGATTTTATTTTCAAAAAATCATATCTCGAAATCCTGTTAATGAACTCCTCCCATTTTTGAGTATGTTATGTAAAAATGTCCGGGGAATCCGATAAAAATATTTTCAGACATAGGCTCTTTGGTCCAGACACCGTCAAAACGGCATTTTAATGTTTCATACGCCTTTTTCATATGTTAGGCAAGATTTTTGAAACTTCTTAATATTTTTCTTTGAAAGGCCAACTTATCACCTTTCATTTGCGTATAAGACAATTGAAATCGGTTGAAATGACGAGGAGAAATGATTTTTCGAAAAAAGTGGTTTTTGCGAAAATCGACGAAAATGGCCATTTTTCAGACCACCCTAACACGGCGTAGGTCACCCTAATGGCCAAACAAAAAAATACGGGTCTAATTATTTCGGCCAGGGAACCCCCAGAAAAACTTTGAACCCGATCTAGAGGGTGACGATTCTCGAGATTTTCAATTTCCCGGGAATCGAGAGTTGAATTTAACCATTTCCCGGGAATTCCCGGGACCCGGGATTTTTTTTTCTATGGAATAGTGGCAATAATTCAAAAGGAATTGTAATTATATTGTTTTTTTAATCAATTAAGTTACATTCAATTCATACTTATTCTATAAAACTTTAGTATCCTCTTTATCTGAGGAACTATATCTACCTTTTGATTTTTTACTGAATCTGCAAATATAAGATCGATTCTTCCGCTTTTTAGGACTCAAAATTGTAGTTTAAAATGTTAACGAATCTTTATTCGCACTGAGTGATTTTTCAAAAGTTTCACAAGCTTGTTGCATGAACTTGTTATTAGATGTTTGTGAAGTAAAACAACAGCTAATATATAATTTCCCAGTATCGGGATATTTGCAATATGATAAACAACGACTAAAAACAACAATGTGAACTTTTTTTTTCTTTTTATGGTCAACTGTAAATATTCATTGAAGAAATATTTACAGTTATCAGGAAAATCCGAATGTTCACAATTGGTGGACCTTAACTTTACAAAGATTGACAGAGTGTTTTTATCCAAAATATAATTGAATATTAAAGTTGACGTGAATCACAAAACAACTCATCGGCATCAAAAAAGAATTAACCTTGGTACAGCAAAATCAACTTAGGTACTTCGAATTAAAAAAACATATGGGGATTGCAAGATAGGATATCAAAATTGAACTTATTTTGAAAAAGCTTTTCCCTCTTAGAAACAATAAATAAAAATAATTTAAAACAACTTTTAATTTCATTTCTGGGAGTAACTGCTAAGTATGCTTCAAGAAAAATGTTGGGGTCCAATTTTTTTGGCTTCTCTCAATTATAGTTATTGAAATTTTTGATAGGTTAAATTTTAAACATTCTGAATAAAAAGATCAGAGAAGCAATGGTTTATTCAAACCTTGTACATCGAACATTGAATTTCCAATGTTCTAAGCAATTTAGAATTTTTCAAATAATTTTCTGATTAGTTTATATAATTTTGCTTGAATAATTATAAGTATAAAATTTCCCGGGAGTCTCGACCGAATTTCCCGGGAATCGAGAGGTCCAAAAATGGTCGATTTCCCGGGAAATTTTTCCCGGGAATTCCCGCTCGTCACCCTCTAACCCGATCCGAGCACTTTTGTTTTTTTCCATGCTGTTTTCGTGGGGAATTGCTGTATGTATGTATGTATGCAAGTATGTATTTTTGGAGGGCCTCGTGGCGCGGTGGTTAGCGGCTTTGGCTGCCGATCCCTAAGTTGCTATGGGGCGCGGGTTCGATTCCCGCTTTATCCTCCTGGAGCTTTTCGTTCAATGTTTGTTCCGTTAATATTAGTATTCAGTCTGCAAAGACGGTGTGATTGTCTTTAAAAATTATATATGTGGCTCGACATGATATAGTCCTGAGTGTCCTCTAAAACTTTCCCCAAGAAAGTATGGCACGGCCACCAAAACCCTTTAGTGAGTGTTCGTGAATCTGAAGAACCATTTCCCCTGTTTCAAATCAGAAAATCTTACCAATAAACTTTTTTGCAGTATCACGAATATCACCGTATAACCCAGTCAAATCAATCCGAATTCTGAAACGGAATCTAATTAGAATCGTATACAAATTCCGTTTCAAACGCAACAACCGGTTCGAACACGGAACCGGTTGTTGCGTTTGAAACGGAATTTGTATACGATTCTAATTAGATTCCGTTTCAGAATTCGGATTGATTTGACTGGGAAGGAGCGGCCGTGGCTGACTGGTTACGGTGTTCGCTTTGTAAGCGAATGGTTCTGGGTTCGATTCCCATCTGCTCCCAACGAGAAAGTTAAGAACACATAAATTTGAAATTATAAATATGAACGAAAAATCAAAGTCGCTCGAGGCGGGGTTCGATCCCCCGTCCTTTGGATTGGTAAGCAAAAATGCTAACCACTAGGCCATGACGACTTGGTGAGCGTGGACTGGAATTAGGAATACTGTTACAGAGAGCGAGTTGTGGCGCTAAAACCACGGCAAATAGTGTCCAGGGCATTCGTGGAAATACAATGTCCCATTCCAGAGGGTCCCGGAGTACCAAACCTTCTTAGCATGGTGCTCCCAACGAATACAACCAAATCTCGGAGCGTATGGTGGTGTGTCCCACGCTTCTTCCTCCCCTGTCGATTCAGAATTGTGTTGTTGTTCGAACACTCTGTGCTCAAACTCAACCCAATTACGAGTCATCTCTGCAATATGGCTTTACGCAGTAGGCCTGGCCGCTTTAACGCTTGTGATGTTTCAATGCATTCTAATGGCACACTACAAATGTTAATAAATGACAAGAAGACGTCATCTAACCTAAGGCACTCTCCAGGATCCCTTCGAAAGATTGGCTGCGCTAGGGTCTGATTAGATTAGATTAGGTATCACGAATATCACCGTATTTTTATCGTTTAATTCGCCATTCGATAAGCTGGTCAGTTACGTCTCGATAGCCCTGAGCCAACTGGATACTGCCAACGCAAATAACAAAATCCAGATAAAGTCGGCTGAGATATGATGGGAAGAAAGTACATTAATTAGTTTTGCATTTTCATCTCGATTTTCATCAACGTGCTACCGGTGGGTGGGGAAAGAACAAATCAAGATTGTCCAAAGAATCTGAATAACGGATGGCCACAACTCTTTCGTGCCTCTTTAAAAAAGACGGGTGAGCTGTCAGTACAACAGCCCAAGCAACACACTTTGTCAGATAAATATATTTCCTAACTGGTTGTATAACCAATCCGCCTCGTTACCAAAACTTGTTCTACAACTCCTGTGAACTGGAAAAAGCGCACTTTTTTCTGTTGTATAACTTGCCAGAAAAAGATGCAAGTTATCAGAGTAAGTTGTACAAATGTATTTGACTGCTGCTAGCTAACAAGAGATTCAACGAAAAAAAATGGGGCGTGGTTAACGGCTGTGCTGTCAAATCAAAGCGCACACTGAAAAGGAAAGATAGATTGAAAACAGTTGTCTACCCGTTACCCAACTTACATGTAAACAAACAGTTCTTATTAGAATTTCAATCAACGACGAAGTCAATAAGAATCAAGGGCTGGAAACTCTTAGAACTTTACTCAAGTATATTAATAAGCATACTTAAATAATTTTAGTATACTTACGCCATCACACCCTAACATGAATCATCTTGAAAAAACGTCATTGTGACGTCTATACTGCCCCTGAACGCATAAATGTCCCATATGCATTTTTCATCGATTTCGAGTTATTGATGCAGTTTGATTCAAAATTGTGTACTCTTTCAAAAGAGCATATAACATCCAGTACTTTGTTCTAGAAATCAAGAGGAAATCCAGTTTTTTCGCGAAAACTTAACACGTAGCCTTATGTATGGGACAAACTTCAAATGCGTTTTTCTCAGCTTGCTGTTTTTGCATATGGGACATTTATGCGAACATGGGCAGTATAAATGTCACAACTATTTTGTTATTAAATTGTTTTTTGTTTCTGCCAAACCTAACCAACAAACGACGGAACCGGCAAATTGAGAAAAACTTCCTCCAGGGCTTTTGAGTTATTTCAAAATCAATTAAACGAAAACGAAATCAAACCGATTTTACTTTTTTTCTGTCGGGTGTGACCGGTTACTCGGGATAGTGCAGGAAGCGATAGACCACTCGTCCCAAGCAGCATTTATTGTCGCCAAGCCTTATTTGCAACTAATTCAAAACAATCCAATATTGCTCAAGCAACATGTACACAACACTCCTGGAAACAAAACAAGCGCACGACAACAACGCGATTGGCAACAATAGCCAGATAGTTGTGAACGTGTTGCGGCAATGTTTCCTAAGCGATGCTAATATTTGTAGGAGAAATTGGTGGTGTTGCAACAATGTAACAAATATGTTGCAAATATGTTACCATTATGGTGAAATTTTTGGTTGCTTGAAATCAAACGTTCATCCGAAATGATTTCAAACGCAACAAACTTCTAATTAATTTCTCAATAAATATGTTTCCGCTTTGGTTTCGCTACAAAACAAAAATGGATAAGTCTGAAAAAATAAACCAGTCGCATTTTTCGTCGACAACAAACAAAATTGTTTTTCTTAAATGTATAGAAGGTGTATTTCTCTGGCCATTTCAAGTTTACCGAGTAAAATTGCATTCTACTCGAGATTTTTTCATGCGCCCTTAATATTTTAAAAATTTGCTATGTTTTCTAGAGCTATTTTCGTTTGGAAATAAATAAAAAGTTGGCAAATATATCTGAAAATTATCTGCTTTTCAATTCAAGTTATGCAGAATGTCATTTCTGTAGAAAAACAATATAAAAAAATGGGTTTAAATAGCTGAAAATTGATTATGAAAGTATTTTTTCCAATCTACCATCATGGCGCTTCGCACGCACAGGGGTGTATTCAGGAACCTTTAATAAAATCAGCGGTGAGAAAATTTTTAATTTTTTGCAAACTAGGAGGGCATCTTGATTTTTAATGTATGTTAGGCGATACTTTTGTGTAAATTTTCTGATATTGGACATCTAGTTAAAAAATAAGTTGATTTTATTTTATTTTGATCTAAGGGGTCCCCCGAGCAAAAAAGTACAACCAACAATATCACTAAAAGTAAAAGTGTCTATTAAATATGTTAAACTGCCTTACACAAAGCGTTATCAGTAGTCCCAGCTGTTCCCTATAAACTCCAGGTCGAATCGAGTTGATATCTGGATGAAACACTTTTTTATTTGAGTTTGAAAATTGTGCTATTTTTTCACTCAAATGCCAATAACTCCCTTCAGATTTAACCAATTGGGATGCTTCACCCTGCATTTCGTTGCATTTTTCAAGTCTTTTCAGATGCATTTTGAATTTCGAAATTGAATTGAATTTTGCCTAAGTTACAGCCTTTTACGATTTATGACGTTTTTGAACCTTCAAACTTTGTGTCCCGATTTGCCCCATTTTCCGTTGACCTAGAGTGCTCTAGCAGATGCTAGTTTTGTATGTACAAAAAACCCTTGAAAACTTCAGGCTGATTGGTGAGGTCCAAACGACGTCCCATACAAAGGGGTATGCCCTGTTCGTGGACTCGCTCTTAAATTTTGTTTTTGTCAAAATATGCTGAAACCGCATGGAAATGCGGTTTTGCAAAGATCAATCAATCAAAGTTTTGTCTTAGTGGGTGCAAATTACCCGCTATCCCATAGGTACATTCTAGGCTTTAGTGAAAAAAGAATCTGTTTTCTGTTAGACTTCATTTTCGTAATCCCTTCCGATTTAACAGTGGAAAACCGTATTCAGAATGAAGAACAAAAACTATTAAATTGGATAAATGTGATAAGATTTCTAAATTATTCACCCTTGGTACATCCCTGTTTACTTCTCTTTGAGCAAATTGCCAACCATCACTTCTGTTGCAACAACGTTTCAGATATGTTGCAACGATGTTCAAGCTAAATATCCAACACCCCAATTTGTGTAACGTTGTGGTAACATAATGGTAACATAAAATTTGCCAACATTAATTTGTCTATTGAACTGTCAAACGAAATAAAAGTTCTCATTTTATTTCGGCGGTGAGATCGTAAATGGTGTCTATTTTAACGAATCCGTGGAATGAATTGTGTTTAGAAGGTGTGTTTTAAGAATCTTAATTTCTGGATAGCGGATGTTTCTTGGTGGGTGGTTAGGACAAGGGGGAGGATCCCCCTTGCGAAAAATCAAGGGGTGCGAAACGTCGCAGAGTGGGAACGGTCAGCTTTAGGCTGGTTTCGGCTGTCCCGTACCCCACGGAGGGTGGTGGGTGGTCACGTACTGGGGCCACGGCCAGAACCGTGAAAGAGTCTCGCCGGGAAATCCGATGGGCAAGACTGCCCACCGGCGAGAAGCTATGTGGCTCCGGGTAGGCGGCTCGGAACATCTAAGTACGCTTGCCGTGTGTGGGTTGCGGAGGTCGTCCTAAAAATCACACAGACTTGTTTTGACTCATCCGCGAAATCCTCCTCGTCATAATCAGCAGAATTATATCATGAATAGTGAATTCGTTATTTGCTGATGTGTTTAATTATCCTTTTAAGTCGATAACAGTGTAGAAAAAGAGAAGTTCATCTTCATGCCCCAATACTTCTTCCGTTTGGACAGATTTTTTTCATTTATTTAAGCGCTTGCACATTGTGGACTCCTCTTTTGTGTTTTGATGGTTGCAACAAAACGATAAACTGCATAAAATTGATTTTTTTTCACTAAAGATGTGGTTATGTCATGGCCCATGGCAAACGATGTTTACAACTAGTTTTATCAAGGAAACTTTGCTGCAACTAGTTTGCAACATTTGCCGCTCAACATGAAATATGTTTTTTGTTTGTTTCAAGTTAGGTACAATAATGTCACCGAAACGTTGCATAAATACACAAAATCAAATTGTTGCCACAGCATATAATTGTAACTATTGGATGAAGATTTATGTTTCGATGTAACATTTTTGCTAATTGCAACATTGTTGCTCCCTTGTTGTAACTTAATTTGGACTTAGACGTTTTCAACATGTTGCGCGATGCTGCTTGGGGTTGTACTGGCAGGCCAGTTCGGTGCTTCCGGGAGGGCCTTAGAGTATCATATATGACGAGGAATCCGACGCGAGCTGAGCGGTTGCAAAAGTGAGTAACATAGCGTTTGTAGAGAAGAAGATGAAGGATCTTAACGGGGCCGTTTTTTGCAGATGGGATTGAATTTGGACGAGTCGGATGAGCTTTCTGCCAAGTCCATACAAAAAAATGATGATACCTATATGTTGAGAAAAACTTTCTCAAGGGCTTAGGGAACATTCTGAAATCAATCAACTGGACACTTGATCCAGAACCTGCTCTCTATTGTATTAACAATTTCTCAAGAATCGAGAATTTTTCATGGACGGTGAACATCCGGTGGGCTTACTTTCGGCACAAGGAAACAATTGTTGTCTGGTGCATTCAGTCCAACAGCCTCTACCAGGATTGTAGGACCACCACCGCTGTTCCGAGGCAAAAATCTGCGACGAATTGATGGCTAGGTAAACCTGTCCCTGTCCGATGAATTGTCGTAGCCCACAGCCAATATTCGCTAAAATCAATGCTTGCTCCGCTGATAAATGTCGCTTTTATTTAAATTTTACCGAAGAATATTTGATCAACATCAAAATCAAATCAAACCATCCACATTAACGACCCCCGGGTCTTTTGTGGTCTCTATTGCAAGTTTCTGCTCGAACCTAGGAGTCCGAAGGCTTGAATGGGGAGAGCACCCAAACCTATTTTTACTCCAAGGATCCTTCCACCCCAGTGTTTGAACTGACGACCTTTGGATTGCGAGTCCAACCGCCACCAGCGATTCCACCGGAGTAGGCTTGGTTTGGTGTGTTGTTTGTACTTATGGCATGGAGACGACTCCTACACCTGGAATGACTTAACGGCCTAACAACAACCAAGGCCGGGACCGACATTTTACTTCCTCATCCGATGGAATGTTGATCAACATTAAATACTGCTAAGTCATGCAAATTTAAAAGCTCCAATGTAAACATAAACACACACAAGCACCAGAACTGTCAAAGCCAAGAAGCGTAAAGTAGCGGTGGAAATTCGTGGTTCAAATTTCGTTAGTTTACTTACGAGTATATTAAAATAACGTAAGTATACTAAGATTTATTAATTATACTTGGAGTTTCCTGCCCCTTGATAAGAATAGTATCTCTGACTATTTTGGTACGCTTGTTTCTGCCCGATTTATTTAAAAAAAAAAATTGTGTGAAAAAAAAACAATCCTTTCGCGCTCTCTAACTGTGATTCTTGTGAAACCCTCTTGATGGCGAACTTTTAGATTTTCTTTTTTTGATGAACTTTGTCTTTCCCAAGATTCGATCCGATGACTTCGACGATCTCCACGGCAGGTCCAGGCGCGCTTCCACATCTCTCCACGAGGCTTCATAGTAAACAAGCTGGCCTAAACGTCAATAAGAAGCCTGCTGTCAGCTTTGTTATACAGCAGTGAGCTATACAACTTAACTCCAGAAAAGGCTGTCATTGGAAATTAAGTTATATAAGTTTGGTTCAAGTCAGTTTTTATAACTCCATTATGTAACTTTGTTATAACAAACCGTTTTAACTGTCATTTCGATTACCGTACCACGGAGTAACATTGAAAATTGGTGCGATTTTAATTTGTTGTTCTCTCTATCATGAACTCCGTAAGCTGATATTTTTTGTAGCTTTTACCGGCGATATGTTTATAAATAATCGGTCAACAATTAAAATTATTGCAATCTTCGATAAATAAACATTATTCAAACTCTGAATACCTCACGTACAAATTTACACCACCTAACAACACGCAATATCAAGTTGAATATGTTTGTTGATTATCAGTTATATAATAGGTTATCCGATAACATTTGTGTGACAAAGCGAGAAAACCTAAGGTTATTTATAGAATGGTTGGCCACGCCCATTTTTCAGAAGATGCCGTCACATGACAATGTAAGCAGTGAAACAAACAGTGCAATATTATTCTTATTCAACAAACTGTTTTCGAGGAAAACATTGCAGATGATGAAGCAGCATCTTGGCATATCAGCATTTTGACGTTTAATTACAGCTCATAAAAAGCGTTTTCAACTGAAATCAAGTGATAAATACCTCAAACGGAAGTGAGCAAGCAAGTTTCTACCGAAAGTGTTTCAAAATAAGTTGTTTAAACAGTGTAAATCAGCAAAGTCAGCAAATTGAAGTTGACTGTGTTTTAACACTTTTGTGGCACAAAACACGATTGTAACATAAGTCAGTTATACAAGCAGTGAAACAAACTGTTATTTAAGTTATGTTCAGTTTTTTTCTCGTATGTTTTTCAAAAACAATTGTCTAACTATTATTCAACAGTCGACAAGTCGTCAGCTGTGTGCTATCTTGTGACAACCATTTAGTACTTTTCGAGAAAATCGATTTTTAAAGTTTGATGATAAATATTTTCAAAACTATGAATGGTAAAGCCAAACTTTTCGAAGAAATCGGTTCGTATACTATCGCTTAACAAACGCTCCGAGTTTCAACTAATTTGGTTACACCAGTTAAAAGATACAGGAAATTATTTTATCAAAAATCTGAAAAGCACGTGTCACAAGTGTGTTTCGAAAGTATAATTGTACTACGTGTCACAAGTGTGCACAGAATTCCCATACAAAATAAAATATGCTTAAATCAATAGTTTAACCGACTTAATCAGTATATTTTCAAAAACAAATGATTGCATTGCCTTCAGAAAATGTGTATCAACATATTTTGTGAAAAACAAGAAAATTTTTCCACATTTTCCACATTTGATGATAAATTGGTCTATGTCACAAGTGTGTATTGCGATATCCGGGAAACGGAAGCGAGTTTCCAAAATCGGGTTAAAGCATCTTGTAGTGTTTGTTAAGTATAGCAAAACGTCATCATTAACTCATTTTCGACCAAAATGGTCTATGTCACAAGATAGCACACAGCTGACGAAGTTATGAGTGCTACTTGGGAGAGCCCAATGCCGAAACTAAATTAGATTTGAACCAAAGATACCTAATTTAAAAAGATAGACAACTCCCAAAATCTGGGAACAACGCTCAATCTACCACTACCACTACATCTTTACGTCAAGAAGGAAGCGGAGACTGGAGCACTACGACAGCGAAGGCATAATATCAACTACGAAGGTGATCTAACGGGTCACCTGCGCATCATGAAGGAGTTCGACATAACTCCTCTAGTAACAACAGTTACAGACTGCATGGAAGCAAGACCCAACATAGACACTCCATACGATACAGTTGAAACAACTCGTAGACTCTGGTGTGCTGGGGGGCCAGAACTTCCACCAGGAACTATCTGCTTCTATACAGATGGCTCCAAAATTGGTGATCTCACTGGAGCTGGGATCTTTGGACCAGGGATCAAACTATCCATCTCGATGGGTAAATGGCCCACCGTTTTTCAAGCAGAAGTCTATGCTATATACTCCTGCGCTGTGCATTGCCTTAAAAAGAACTATAGGCATGCGAAAATCGGTATATTCTCGGACAGTCAGGCAGCACTGCTAGCTCTGAAAGCCGCAAGGGTGGAGTCCAAACTCGTTTGGGACTGCATCGACGTACTACGAGAGCTGTCCCGCCGGAACAAAGCATCTTTGTTCTGGGTACCTGGGCACTGTGGGATCAGGGGGAACGAGTTTGCCGATCAGCTCGCTAGGCAGGGGTCATCGGCTAAATTTGTTGGTCCTGAACCATTTCTGGGTACATCAAAATGTGCTGTAAAGTACGAGTTAAAAAAATGGGAGGATAACCAAATTTCTTCCACATGGTTTGCAACACAGGGGTGTAGACAAGCCAAAAACTTCATTACACCAAAACCTGCAATTACCAATAAGCTTATTGGTCTAAAACGTAGTGAACTGCTCACTGTAACGGGGCTGCTTACAGGGCACTGTCCTGCAAAGTATCACCTCAAAAAACTCGGTATGGTCGACAACGACATATGCCGCTTCTGCAACACAGAGCTGGAAAGCTCTGCGCATTTGCTCTGCACCTGTGGAGCAATTGCTACTCGAAGGCTGAATTCCCTAGGAAGTCGCCTTCTCTCGCCATACGCCGTATGGCGCGCTCATCCCAAAAAGATGATCAGTTTCATGAACTGTATCATACCAGAATGGGATAAAAGCACAGGTCAGCCAACAACCAACTCGCTACCCCAAGTCAATGGGTACGAGTAACCGGCTAACTGTGTAGAGTAAACAGGGATACATCACAAAAGTTAGTCTCAAGGACGGACGAGGTGATATCAAACCCAAAAGCCCTATTTAGGCACAAAAAAAAAACGCTCAATCATCAAAACCGCAGAGCCATCTGGTGGGCTGACATTCAAGTTGTCGAGCTTTCCAATGCCTGTACACGCACACAATGAAACAAAATATGCGCGCACGCACAAAGTCAAACATGGTAGTGATGTTGTTTTTCGTTCATTCTTTCGCACTGTATTGACCAAATTTTGACAGAGCGAGGAAAACATTCAGCGAAATGGCGAGCAAGTTTTGGAATTTCACAGAGTCTCGGCCCGAAACTTCAAACACGAACAAAAGCGGCGTTCCGAAGATTGGCAATGACGTTTTGGAATTTTGACAGTCTGGAACGCATGAATTACCCCATTATCGGTTTCCCGCACGGGTGAGGTGGATATTGTTGCACATGGCAAAAGTTGGGAATTTTGCAACTTTTTAAATTTATGCTAAATTTCGAAATTTAAACACAAATCTGCAGTAAACTTATTTGAAAATATAATAATATAATAATAAGCTAAATGCACGATGATTTGATTTATTATCTGGCTCAGAGAAGCGATAAAAGCTAGAGTTTAAAGAACTTTTGTCTGTTTGTAAGTCTTAAAGTTAGTACACAATGGTTATAGAAATATTTCCAAAAAAAGTAAATTTTTCGGTTCGTCTACACAAAATCTCATGTTTGTAAACAAACGACGCCATTTTGCCAATGTTCTTCGGTAGCTCATATCAGGCCACTGCCGGGGCCCTGGAATTTCATGATTAAGTTAATTATTATTTTTTTATTAATTAAGTAAATTAATTATGAACAAAGGGGCCCTCAAGACGAGTTAATTGATAGGTTTAAAAGCAAAACTATTTTCAGGTGATTCGGTAAGACCGGATTGGCCAACAATCGGACACAGGTCAGACGGGTGTTACGGCAATATTTGTATTTCTTTGAATCCCAAAACATTTTTTTTATTAATAATCTTTTGATTGTGTGCATGTGTTTTAAATACTTGTTTATTTTTTAATTTAAATTAACGAATTTCTCTATTTATTGCTAAATTGATCAATACGTATCACTACACAATCGAAAAACAACAACAATGTTCGCTAACTGATTGATTTGCTTCAAATAAAAATTCAAAACAAAAGGCGCTACGCACAGCAAAACACATCCGTCTCGTGCGGTGGCGCGAAAAGCAGTGACAGCAGCAACAAGCTTATTCGTTTCTTCTCTTCGCTGCGCTGAAACTTTATTTTTTTCTCTCGCTCTCCCACCATCGCTTGAAAGCTTAATGTTTGAATATTTTCCCGTTCGCATCGGAGTGGCGCTAGTGTTTTGATGCCTGAAATTTGACGAAGTTGACGGCATGTGTTTGAACGTATCTGTTTCGAAGGACGATGAGTTGGAACTCGAGTGTCCCGTCTGTTTGTCTGTGATAAAAGGTTATTTTTTGGATTTCCAGTATTGGGCTAGTGGGATCATCCTAATTCACGTTCTTACACTAATCTTCCTAAAAGCTCGAGCCCGTCATCATACGACCGATGACGATATCGTTGCAGGCCCACATGAAATTTTACTTGACTTCGTAGAAGGTTTAAGCCACGATTGCTCCGGCAGCA
>NC_068937.1:78841795-78869527 GCF_016801865.2 Culex pipiens pallens | reverse complement strand
AAAGGTTTAAGCCATGTTTGTCATGATTGTTGCTACCTTCACTTTCCCCTCCCTCTCCCACTTATCTGTTGGCAAACGGAATCAGTATTTCCCACAACCAAGTACATAGGTAAACCACACAAAAAAAAAACCTCGATAGCAAAACTAACGATGCGGTGCACTGTTAATTGTAATGCGTAGGGAGATTGTTTCGGCTTGCAGTCGCAGTAAAACGCGTCGATTTATATTTTGTCGTCGCCAACGTTTCGGTCCTTGGTTGGGACCTTCTTCAGGGCCTATATTATTATTAATTATTTGTAAAACAGTAAATTTGGCAAACCGAAAGTCCTACTCACTTGACAATAATCAACGTTGTCCAGTATCGTTGATTAAACGGAGGAATTGTTATAGGTTGGGGGGGCACAACGGTTGTTTGCACTGTAGAAAGAGGGGGGGGGGATAGTTGAGAATTTGGGAATTTTCGTATTGGAGAAACTAAGGTCCACTTACGTTCAAACATTAAGATCGTACAGGTAAAGGCCAAAATATCACTTAATGTATGCAAAAATCGAACGTACGAGCACTTGGGTTTAAACATTTGGGAAAACTGATACTATTGGTTAGGCAGTGGGGTTGGGGTAGTGTGTAGTGGTGTGAGGGGGGACTGGGCCAGGTTGGCGGTAGTGTAGCGGTAGCGACCAAATCCAGACACACAATTAAGCAGCTTCACAGCTCTGTGAAGGACCCTGTACCACACCTACAAAAACACAACGTGATCTATCAGATACAATGTCAGAACTGTGATCAGTGCTACATTGGGATGACCACCAACAACCTGCGCCGGCGTATGTACGGACACCAATCCTACATCAACGCCCTGGACAAGAAGCTGCTAGAAGGGTACCAATACTCGGATGTGGAGGTTCAACAGCTGCGGGAAAAGACCGCGTTGATCGAACACTGCATTCTACACCAGCACCGTTTCAATCTGAAACAACCACACATCATCGACCACAGCTACAAGACGTCCGCACTTCCCGTACTCGAGATGTGCCACATCACCACCACATCCAACACGGTCAACCGCCGTACGGACACCGATGGACTGAGTTGCGCGTATGCCAACTGCCTGTCCATGGTCGGGTCCAGCAGGAGGAGACCTCCGAACACTAACACTACCGCCAACCTGGCCCAGTCCCCCCTCACACCACTACACACTACCCCAACCCCACTGCCTAACCAATAGTATCAGTTTTCCCAAATGTTTAAACCCAAGTGCTCGTACGTTCGATTTTTGCATACATTAAGTGATATTTTGGCCTTTACCTGTACGATCTTAATGTTTGAACGTAGGGGAAGGTGGGGCAAGACGACCATATGGGGCAAGAGGAACAATCGCTCGTACGGCCGTAATTTTTACAATTTTGATTATTTCCAGTATGAGGAATTGTTGCTAGCAATGCAATTAGCTGATTCTACTACCACATAACCGCCAAAACGACGTAAACGCCACGGGGCATAAGATTGAATGAAGTTTTTTTCAAAACCTTTGTTTCCTTATAATATTTGGAAAGTACAAAATAAGGCTTAGGGTTCGTTTTAAGGCTCATTTTATCAAAATGCTATTTTCACTAGATCGGTAGTGTCCCTACCAATGACTTGCACGTATTATAAAGTATGATTTATGTTTTGGTTATTATTGTAGAGAGCTTTTAAAAAATCTTGTTTAGGTGGGGCAAGTGTACCATATGGATTTTTAGTATGGAAAAAAATACGAATTTCTGCAGCAACATATTTTATTGTGAAAAAAATACATAAAAGTTCTTAAAAACTGATAAACAATTGTTTAAAAAATTGCCCATACACGATATAATAATATCATGAAAATTTACTATTTAATATATTTTTTTTTCGTGAAAACGGTCAAATTTTTAGTAAAATATTATTTTTAATCTAAAAATGAAAGAAACGTTTCAAATACATCCTAATCTGATGTATCTAAGTGATAACAGTTCAATTGTTAGTAAATTAGCATGTTGTTTCATGCATTGTTCCTCTTGCCCCAACGGGTTGTTCGTCTTGCCCCACTAGTTGAGTAGAACGTACGAAAAATCAAAAAAATTAAAATCATTTTTTTACATTAAAAAACAGATTTTTTAAAAAACTTGTTCTATCAAAGTCTCAGTCAAGACCTGGAATAAGATGATTCCAATAAATCCGACAGATTTTTTAACGTTTTTAATGGGTTATAACGAGCATTTCCTTAGCTTGTTACACTTGCCCCACTTTCCCCTAAGTGGACCTTAGTTTCTCCAATACGAAAATTCCCAAATTCTCAACTATCCCCCCCCTCTTTCTACAGTGCAAACAACCGTTGTGCCCCCCAACCTATAACAATTCCTCCGTTTAATCAACGATACTGGACAACGTTGATTATTGTCAAGTGAGTAGGACTTTCGGTTTGCCAAATTTACTGTTTTACAAATAATTAATAATAATATAGGCCCTGAAGAAGGTCCCAACCAAGGACCGAAACGTTGGCGACGACAAAATATAAATCGACGCGTTTTACTGCGACTGCAAGCCGAAACAATCTCCCTACGCTCCACAAATCAGTCGGAAATCCATATTCGTTAATTGTAATTTTATTTGGCTACAATATCCGGGTCCGGTGGTTTAGTGGTTAGCGTGGTAGCCTCTAAACCCCAGTATGGCCTGGGTTCAATCCCAGACGGACCCGGTGGCATTTTTCGCGACGAGATTTGCCTGATCACGCCTTCTATCGGATGGGGAAGTAAAACGTCGGTCCATTTGCGTAAAAGAGGTTTTGGGTGACTCACCACACATAACCTTCGGAGGCCTAGAAATGAGCAGAAACTTGCAACAGAGACCACAAAAGACCCGGGGTCGTTAATGTGGATTACTTTGCTTATCCTCTTACTCAGAGTATCAGGGCAAGGAGGTGTACAAACCGGAACTTTAAATTAGGACAAATATGAAATCGATCTTGTTGGCTGTGCCTAGGGCGTCGTTGTCGCGTACCTGCCGCACGTACGCCTTCTTTAATATCCCCAGTCACGAAAAATTCTGGCTGAGTTTGTTCTGCTAGAATCCTGCTAGAATGATTCTAGCAGGCCTGCCAGAATTATTTAAGAATTTTGCCGGAATGTTCTGACAGGGCGAAATCTGCTAGAATCCTGTAAGAATTTTGTTAGAACACTCTGACAGAGCAAAATCGGTCACAAAATACGTCATTTCCGTTGAACCGCTTTGCCATTTCCACATACCCATCTTGCGAGCGAACGTTTCACACACGTTTTAATTTGTCTTACGATCGAAGAAGATGTCATTCCTTCAACCATCCGTAGTTTGGTAAGAATTTTATAAATATTTGTGACTTGACCAAGGACTTGACATAATTCAAATTGCCTTACTTAATTCACAGGAACTGGATCCAGGCGTATCATCGTAAAAAATCCAGACTTCTTGCAAAAAACGACGATGCCAGCTCGGTGTCCAAGAACGCAACGCAGCGATGCCAAATCTTCCGTCCAATAAAATCAACTGGAGTGAAGGAATTGAAGCCAAAACCGTTGGGGGCCGGATAGCATCGCATTGGTGGAAGGTATCTTCTTTCAGTGGTGCGAATGTGACAAGTTATATTTATTGTAAAATTACAGTGTTAATAATTGTGAGGAATAAAGTTGTTTAAATATTGTTCTTTTCAGCTAGAATACACCTAGCAAACAAAAGTGAAATGATTTTTCATGGATATTTTGTACCTTCGCTATTCTAACAAAATTCTAGCAGAATTCTAGCAGAAAATTCCTGCCAGAAAATTCTAGCATGATTCTTACAGAGTTCTAGCAGAAGACCTGTCAGAATACTTCTAGAAAAATTCTAGCAGGATTCTTACAGAACCGGTTGGTTTCGCCGGTTCCTGCTAGAACCGGTTATTGCATTTGAGCTAGAATTCTTTGAGGATTCTTGCAAAGTTTTGGCAGGATGATGGCACAGTTCTAGTAAGATTTTTTTCGCTCTGCTAGAATTCTGTAAGATTCCTGTGAGAACGCCGTGACTGGGTCTGTGTAAAAAAATTACACAGATTGTTGTTCAGTTCTAGCTTTCATAATCTGAGTAATTTTTTTACACAGATCTGTGTAAAAAAATACACAGATTTTTGAAAAGCCGTTCTTTCAAATCTGTGTAAAAAACAGTTGTCATTTTTTAACAGACACCATTAAAGTTCTTCGTGAAGTTGGTAAGTTTTATTTCTCTAATTGAGTTATTGTTTTTTTTTTAATTAGTTTAATATTTCAGACTTTGGCCATTTTCAAAACTTTAACCAGTACCCAATGAAATGATTGTTTGTGGAACCTGGTAAGAATGTTTCTAGAAACTTTGAATACCTAACCTTACCTTGATTTTCCTTTCTTAGTTTCCGGAATATTCTTGTTGGTAAAAGTAAAAGTGGCCACAGGTTCCGGAAGCCAGCTTGGGTGGCACTTTACGACGTCATCCTCGTCTTCATTGTTATGTTGTTATCGTCGCTATCGCGAGAAGCCAACTCTAAGGGCCCTTACAGAGTGGACGCTGCAAGCGACGCTACAAGCGACGCGACTAATTTGACAGGCGAAGCGACTACGCGCGACTCATTTGCGGCCAGCAGAAATCGCTCGCCTATTCAGAGTAGAAGCGATTTTTCGCTGCGCTACAAGCGACGAACAAGCAACTGTCAAATTGGTCGCGCGACCGACCTGTGCAAACCGAGGTCAGTCGCCTGCAAATCAAGCGATTTAAATTGATTCTGATGTTTTGTTCAGCTTTCGCTATTAAAATTTCAAATAAAATGGACAGTAGAATTGTTTGATGCAATCTCGGATGCAATAAATAAAGTACATTTAATTAAAAAATTGCAAAATGGTTCGAAATGAATTTTAAATTGTAAATAAAAAATAAAAAAAAATATTTCAATATACAACCTGAAATCAAAATTTGTATGATTTAGGTCAACAAATTTGTAAAATATGATATCAGAAATGGTCCTTCAAATAATATGGTGGCCACTGGCCACTCTGGAATCGGTTCTGAATGTCCTCCGGGGAACCACCGAAGTGGCCAATATCTGATCAGAGCAAAACCAGTCAATATTGGTATCGAAATTTTTCATTTTGGAAGGACATCTCAAAAATGGTCCACCAAAATAATTTGGTGGCCACTGGCCACTCCGGAACCGGTTCTGAATGTCCTCCGGGGAACCACCGAAGTGGCCAATATCTGATCAGAGCAAAACCAGTCAATATTGGTATCGAAATTCTTCATTTTGGAAGGACATCTCAAAAATGGTCCACCAAAATAATTTGGTGGCCACTGGCCACTCCGGAACCGGTTCTGAATGTCCTCCGGGGAACCACCGAAGTGGCCAATATCTGATCAGAGCAAAACCAGTCAATATTGGTATCGAAATTTTTCATTTTGGAAGGACATCTCAAAAATGGTCCACCAAAATAATTTGGTGGCCACTGGCCACTCCGGAACCGGTTCTAAATGTCCTCCGGGGAACCACCGAAGTGGCCAATATCTGATCAGAAGAAAACTAGTCAATGTTGGTATCAAAATTCTTCATTTTGGAAGGACATCTCAAAAATGGTCCACCAAAATAATTTGGTGGCCACTGGCCACTCCGGAACCGGTTCTAAATGTCCTCCGGGGAACCACCGAAGTGGCCAATATCTGATCAGAAGAAAACTAGTCAATGTTGATATGAAAATTCTTGGCCAATATCTGATCAGAGCAAAACCAGTCAATATTGGTATCGAAATTCTTCATTTTGGCCACTCCGGAACCGGTTCTGAATGTCCTCCGGGGAACCACCGAAGTGGCCAATATCTGATCAGAGCAAAATCAGTCAATATTGGTATCAAAATTCTGCATTTTGGAAGGACGTCTAAAAAATGCTCCACCGAAATAATTTGGTGGCCACTGGCCACTCCGGAACTGGTTCTCCGGAACAACCGAAGTGGCCAATATCTGATCAGGGCAAAACCTGTCAATATAGGTATCGAAATTCTTCATTTTGGAAGGACATCTCGGAAATGGTCCATGGCGTTCATAAGGAAAATGTACTTGGATGACAATCAACCATTTGAACTTTAATAAAATGGGGTTGCAGAATTTGAATTTGTTCAAAGTAACAAAATACAAAAAAAAAACAAAACAAAAATTTGATACGATTATCGGAAGTCCACATAGAACCCCAAAGTCCCATAGAAACCTTCGGATAATCGAGGCTGGACTGCATAACTTTGTCAAAGAAATCGTATCGATCAGAACACTTTTCAGTAAGCGTCTTTTGAATTTGTATTTTGAAAACATTTTTGTATGGACATTGGACACAATGCAAAATCTTGATTCATTGGTAAAAATGAAGGACTAATATGATAATGTAGTAAGCAATTCAGGTGAAGCCGTCACTAATTCTCAAGGAAAACAGATCATCATTCTAAAATTCTATAGAATTTTAAAACCTGAAATTTGAAAAATCTAAACATTTGAAATTCTTAAATTCTTAAATTCTTAAGGGTGCACAGCAACGAAGGAAGTTGTTGTCTTCTTATACCAAAATTGTCAAACTTACGGACCCAATCCTGCAACTACGGGATTGTAAAATTAATGAAACTTTGCTGTAAATTGCTTGGTGGACAGTACTTTAGGGGATGAATATAAAAATATTTCGACAGTACCCGTAGTTTTGAAGATACTAAAATGTCTGTAACAAAAATCTGGGTGCTAAAGCTCTGGTTGATGTGTACCGTTAAATTCTTAAATTCTTAAATTCTTAAATTCTTAAATTCTTAAATTCTTAAATTCTTAAATTCTTAAATTCTTAAATTCTTAAATTCTTAAATTCTTAAATTCTTAAATTCTTAAATTCTTAAATTCTTAAATTCTTAAATTCTTAAATTCTTAAATTCTTAAATTCTTAAATTCTTAAATTCTTAAATTCTTAAATTCTTAAATTCTTAAATTCTTAAATTCTTAAATTCTTAAATTCTTAAATTCTTAAATTCTTAAATTCTTAAATTCTTAAATTCTTAAATTCTTAAATTCTTAAATTCTTAAATTCTTAAATTCTTAAATTCTTAAATTCTTAAATTCTTAAATTCTTAAATTCTTAAATTCTTAAATTCTTAAATTCTTAAATTCTTAAATTCTTAAATTCTTAAATTCTTAAATTCTTAAATTCTTAAATTCTTAAATTCTTAAATTCTTAAATTCTTAAATTCTTAAATTCTTAAATTCTTAAATTCTTAAATTCTTAAATTCTTAAATTCTTAAATTCTTAAATTCTTAAATTCTTAAATTCTTAAATTCTTAAATTCTTAAATTCTTAAATTCTTAAATTCTTAAATTCTTAAATTCTTAAATTCTTAAATTCTTAAATTCTTAAATTCTTAAATTCTTAAATTCTTAAATTCTTAAATTCTTAAATTCTTAAATTCTTAAATTCTTAAATTCTTAAATTCTTAAATTCTTAAATTCTTAAATTCTTAAATTCTTAAATTCTTAAATTCTTAAATTCTTAAATTCTTAAATTCTTAAATTCTTAAATTCTTAAATTCTTAAATTCTTAAATTCTTAAATTCTTAAATTCTTAAATTCTTAAATTCTTAAATTCTTAAATTCTTAAATTCTTAAATTCTTAAATTCTTAAATTCTTAAATTCTTAAATTCTTAAATTCTTAAATTCTTAAATTCTTAAATTCTTAAATTCTTAAATTCTTAAATTCTTAAATTCTTAAATTCTTAAATTCTTAAATTCTTAAATTCTTAAATTCTTAAATTCTTAAATTCTTAAATTCTTAAATTCTTAAATTCTTAAATTCTTAAATTCTTAAATTCTTAAATTCTTAAATTCTTAAATTCTTAAATTCTTAAATTCTTAAATTCTTAAATTCTTAAATTCTTAAATTCTTAAATTCTTAAATTCTTAAATTCTTAAATTCTTAAATTCTTAAATTCTTAAATTCTTAAATTCTTAAATTCTTAAATTCTTAAATTCTTAAATTCTTAAATTCTTAAATTCTTAAATTCTTAAATTCTTAAATTCTTAAATTCTTAAATTCTTAAATTCTTAAATTCTTAAATTCTTAAATTCTTAAATTCTTAAATTCTTAAATTCTTAAATTCTTAAATTCTTAAATTCTTAAATTCTTAAATTCTTAAATTCTTAAATTCTTAAATTCTTAAATTCTTAAATTCTTAAATTCTTAAATTCTTAAATTCTTAAATTCTTAAATTCTTAAATTCTTAAATTCTTAAATTCTTAAATTCTTAAATTCT
This sequence comes from Culex pipiens pallens, assembly GCF_016801865.2. Lineage (NCBI taxonomy): Eukaryota > Metazoa > Arthropoda > Insecta > Diptera > Culicidae > Culex > Culex pipiens. The sequence continues at coordinate 78,861,205 of NC_068937.1, read as the reverse complement.
TAAATTCTTAAATTCTTAAATTCTTAAATTCTTAAATTCTTAAATTCTTAAATTCTTAAATTCTTAAATTCTTAAATTCTTAAATTCTTAAATTCTTAAATTCTTAAATTCTTAAATTCTTAAATTCTTAAATTCTTAAATTCTTAAATTCTTAAATTCTTAAATTCTTAAATTCTTAAATTCTTAAATTCTTAAATTCTTAAATTCTTAAATTCTTAAATTCTTAAATTCTTAAATTCTTAAATTCTTAAATTCTTAAATTCTTAAATTCTTAAATTCTTAAATTCTTAAATTCTTAAATTCTTAAATTCTTAAATTCTTAAATTCTTAAATTCTTAAATTCTTAAATTCTTAAATTCTTAAATTCTTAAATTCTTAAATTCTTAAATTCTTAAATTCTTAAATTCTTAAATTCTTAAATTCTTAAATTCTTAAATTCTTAAATTCTTAAATTCTTAAATTCTTAAATTCTTAAATTCTTAAATTCTTAAATTCTTAAATTCTTAAATTCTTAAATTCTTAAATTCTTAAATTCTTAAATTCTTAAATTCTTAAATTCTTAAATTCTTAAATTCTTAAATTCTTAAATTCTTAAATTCTTAAATTCTTAAATTCTTAAATTCTTAAATTCTTAAATTCTTAAATTCTTAAATTCTTAAATTCTTAAATTCTTAAATTCTTAAATTCTTAAATTCTTAAATTCTTAAATTCTTAAATTCTTAAATTCTTAAATTCTTAAATTCTTAAATTCTTAAATTCTTAAATTCTTAAATTCTTAAATTCTTAAATTCTTAAATTCTTAAATTCTTAAATTCTTAAATTCTTAAATTCTTAAATTCTTAAATTCTTAAATTCTTAAATTCTTAAATTCTTAAATTCTTAAATTCTTAAATTCTTAAATTCTTAAATTCTTAAATTCTTAAATTCTTAAATTCTTAAATTCTTAAATTCTTAAATTCTTAAATTCTTAAATTCTTAAATTCTTAAATTCTTAAATTCTTAAATTCTTAAATTCTTAAATTCTTAAATTCTTAAATTCTTAAATTCTTAAATTCTTAAATTCTTAAATTCTTAAATTCTTAAATTCTTAAATTCTTAAATTCTTAAATTCTTAAATTCTTAAATTCTTAAATTCTTAAATTCTTAAATTCTTAAATTCTTAAATTCTTAAATTCTTAAATTCTTAAATTCTTAAATTCTTAAATTCTTAAATTCTTAAATTCTTAAATTCTTAAATTCTTAAATTCTTAAATTCTTAAATTCTTAAATTCTTAAATTCTTAAATTCTTAAATTCTTAAATTCTTAAATTCTTAAATTCTTAAATTCTTAAATTCTTAAATTCTTAAATTCTTAAATTCTTAAATTCTTAAATTCTTAAATTCTTAAATTCTTAAATTCTTAAATTCTTAAATTCTTAAATTCTTAAATTCTTAAATTCTTAAATTCTTAAATTCTTAAATTCTTAAATTCTTAAATTCTTAAATTCTTAAATTCTTAAATTCTTAAATTCTTAAATTCTTAAATTCTTAAATTCTTAAATTCTTAAATTCTTAAATTCTTAAATTCTTAAATTCTTAAATTCTTAAATTCTTAAATTCTTAAATTCTTAAATTCTTAAATTCTTAAATTCTTAAATTCTTAAATTCTTAAATTCTTAAATTCTTAAATTCTTAAATTCTTAAATTCTTAAATTCTTAAATTCTTAAATTCTTAAATTCTTAAATTCTTAAATTCTTAAATTCTTAAATTCTTAAATTCTTAAATTCTTAAATTCTTAAATTCTTAAATTCTTAAATTCTTAAATTCTTAAATTCTTAAATTCTTAAATTCTTAAATTCTTAAATTCTTAAATTCTTAAATTCTTAAATTCTTAAATTCTTAAATTCTTAAATTCTTAAATTCTTAAATTCTTAAATTCTTAAATTCTTAAATTCTTAAATTCTTAAATTCTTAAATTCTTAAATTCTTAAATTCTTAAATTCTTAAATTCTTAAATTCTTAAATTCTTAAATTCTTAAATTCTTAAATTCTTAAATTCTTAAATTCTTAAATTCTTAAATTCTTAAATTCTTAAATTCTTAAATTCTTAAATTCTTAAATTCTTAAATTCTTAAATTCTTAAATTCTTAAATTCTTAAATTCTTAAATTCTTAAATTCTTAAATTCTTAAATTCTTAAATTCTTAAATTCTTAAATTCTTAAATTCTTAAATTCTTAAATTCTTAAATTCTTAAATTCTTAAATTCTTAAATTCTTAAATTCTTAAATTCTTAAATTCTTAAATTCTTAAATTCTTAAATTCTTAAATTCTTAAATTCTTAAATTCTTAAATTCTTAAATTCTTAAATTCTTAAATTCTTAAATTCTTAAATTCTTAAATTCTTAAATTCTTAAATTCTTAAATTCTTAAATTCTTAAATTCTTAAATTCTTAAATTCTTAAATTCTTAAATTCTTAAATTCTTAAATTCTTAAATTCTTAAATTCTTAAATTCTTAAATTCTTAAATTCTTAAATTCTTAAATTCTTAAATTCTTAAATTCTTAAATTCTTAAATTCTTAAATTCTTAAATTCTTAAATTCTTAAATTCTTAAATTCTTAAATTCTTAAATTCTTAAATTCTTAAATTCTTAAATTCTTAAATTCTTAAATTCTTAAATTCTTAAATTCTTAAATTCTTAAATTCTTAAATTCTTAAATTCTTAAATTCTTAAATTCTTAAATTCTTAAATTCTTAAATTCTTAAATTCTTAAATTCTTAAATTCTTAAATTCTTAAATTCTTAAATTCTTAAATTCTTAAATTCTTAAATTCTTAAATTCTTAAATTCTTAAATTCTTAAATTCTTAAATTCTTAAATTCTTAAATTCTTAAATTCTTAAATTCTTAAATTCTTAAATTCTTAAATTCTTAAATTCTTAAATTCTTAAATTCTTAAATTCTTAAATTCTTAAATTCTTAAATTCTTAAATTCTTAAATTCTTAAATTCTTAAATTCTTAAATTCTTAAATTCTTAAATTCTTAAATTCTTAAATTCTTAAATTCTTAAATTCTTAAATTCTTAAATTCTTAAATTCTTAAATTCTTAAATTCTTAAATTCTTAAATTCTTAAATTCTTAAATTCTTAAATTCTTAAATTCTTAAATTCTTAAATTCTTAAATTCTTAAATTCTTAAATTCTTAAATTCTTAAATTCTTAAATTCTTAAATTCTTAAATTCTTAAATTCTTAAATTCTTAAATTCTTAAATTCTTAAATTCTTAAATTCTTAAATTCTTAAATTCTTAAATTCTTAAATTCTTAAATTCTTAAATTCTTAAATTCTTAAATTCTTAAATTCTTAAATTCTTAAATTCTTAAATTCTTAAATTCTTAAATTCTTAAATTCTTAAATTCTTAAATTCTTAAATTCTTAAATTCTTAAATTCTTAAATTCTTAAATTCTTAAATTCTTAAATTCTTAAATTCTTAAATTCTTAAATTCTTAAATTCTTAAATTCTTAAATTCTTAAATTCTTAAATTCTTAAATTCTTAAATTCTTAAATTCTTAAATTCTTAAATTCTTAAATTCTTAAATTCTTAAATTCTTAAATTCTTAAATTCTTAAATTCTTAAATTCTTAAATTCTTAAATTCTTAAATTCTTAAATTCTTAAATTCTTAAATTCTTAAATTCTTAAATTCTTAAATTCTTAAATTCTTAAATTCTTAAATTCTTAAATTCTTAAATTCTTAAATTCTTAAATTCTTAAATTCTTAAATTCTTAAATTCTTAAATTCTTAAATTCTTAAATTCTTAAATTCTTAAATTCTTAAATTCTTAAATTCTTAAATTCTTAAATTCTTAAATTCTTAAATTCTTAAATTCTTAAATTCTTAAATTCTTAAATTCTTAAATTCTTAAATTCTTAAATTCTTAAATTCTTAAATTCTTAAATTCTTAAATTCTTAAATTCTTAAATTCTTAAATTCTTAAATTCTTAAATTCTTAAATTCTTAAATTCTTAAATTCTTAAATTCTTAAATTCTTAAATTCTTAAATTCTTAAATTCTTAAATTCTTAAATTCTTAAATTCTTAAATTCTTAAATTCTTAAATTCTTAAATTCTTAAATTCTTAAATTCTTAAATTCTTAAATTCTTAAATTCTTAAATTCTTAAATTCTTAAATTCTTAAATTCTTAAATTCTTAAATTCTTAAATTCTTAAATTCTTAAATTCTTAAATTCTTAAATTCTTAAATTCTTAAATTCTTAAATTCTTAAATTCTTAAATTCTTAAATTCTTAAATTCTTAAATTCTTAAATTCTTAAATTCTTAAATTCTTAAATTCTTAAATTCTTAAATTCTTAAATTCTTAAATTCTTAAATTCTTAAATTCTTAAATTCTTAAATTCTTAAATTCTTAAATTCTTAAATTCTTAAATTCTTAAATTCTTAAATTCTTAAATTCTTAAATTCTTAAATTCTTAAATTCTTAAATTCTTAAATTCTTAAATTCTTAAATTCTTAAATTCTTAAATTCTTAAATTCTTAAATTCTTAAATTCTTAAATTCTTAAATTCTTAAATTCTTAAATTCTTAAATTCTTAAATTCTTAAATTCTTAATCTTAAATTCTTAAATTCTTAAATTCTTAAATTCTTAAATTCTTAAATTCTTAAATTCTTAAATTCTTAAATTCTTAAATTCTTAAATTCTTAAATTCTTAAATTCTTAAATTCTTAAATTCTTAATTTCTTAAATTCTTAAATTCTTAAATTCTTAAATTCTTAAATTCTTAAATTCTTAAATTCTTAAATTCTTAAATTCTTAAATTCTTAAATTCTTAAATTCTTAAATTCTTAAATTCTTAAATTCTTAAATTCTTAAATTCTTAAATTCTTAAATTCTTAAATTCTTAAATTCTTAAATTCTTAAATTCTTAAATTCTTAAATTCTTAAATTCTTAAATTCTTAAATTCTTAAATTCTTAAATTCTTAAATTCTTAAATTCTTAAATTCTTAAATTCTTAAATTCTTAAATTCTTAAATTCTTAAATTCTTAAATTCTTAAATTCTTAAATTCTTAAATTCTTAAATTCTTAAATTCTTAAATTCTTAAATTCTTAAATTCTTAAATTCTTAAATTCTTAAATTCTTAAATTCTTAAATTCTTAAATTCTTAAATTCTTAAATTCTTAACGGTGCACATCAACCAGAGCTTTTGCACCCAGATTTTTGTTACAGACGTTTTGGTATTTTCAAAACTACGAGTACTATCGAAATATTTTTTCATTCATCCCTTAAAGTACTGTCCACAAAGTAATTTACAACAAAGTTTGATAAATTTTACAATCCCGTTATTGCAGGATTGGGTTCGTAAGTTTGACAATTTTGGAATAAGAAGACAACAACTTCCTTCGTTGCTGTGCACCCTTAAATTCTTAAATTCTTAAATTCTTAAATTCTTAAATTCTTAAATTCTTAAATTCTTAAATTCTTAAATTCTTAAATTCTTAAATTCTTAAATTCTTAAATTCTTAAATTCTTAAATTCTTAAATTCTTAAATTCTTAAATTCTTAAATTCTTAAATTCTTAAATTCTTAAATTCTTAAATTAACTACGGAGTACGAAACGTTGAGATTTTTTCAAATTTCTTATTATTTGAATGTAGGTACTTAATTTTTTTTAATATATTGATTTTTAAAAGTTTAATATTTTTTGAAATTATAATTTCTTCTTTTTTTGAATTCTTATATAGCATTGATAAAAAAATTATTTTTTATGTTCTAAACCTATATTTTTTTGAAAATTTTAAACTTTTGAATATTTTGCTCCTCTTTTAATATTTTTTTTAAATTTTTTTATTTATAAATTTAAAAATTAAAAAAAAAATATTTAAAAATAAGGTAGACTGTGCCTTCCAATCAAAAACTTTAAGTGGAGTAAATAAAATTTTAAAAGTCTGTAAAATCTTTTCGAGATACTTTGACCCACTGTGCAACGCTGTGTTAATTCGATATAAAATATCCATTTTTGCATAAAAACAGTTTCATAAATTAACCCTCTACCAGTTTCATAAATAAATAAATTAGTTCAGTTTTGATAAGTGTTGGAAATCAATAAATAAGTACCTGCTTTTTATCCAAAATGGTATAAGTTAGTTAAACACAGTTAAAACTCTGTAAGTGGGTGAATACTGAAGCATGGCGATTTCTGGGTGCTCTACCATATCCACCCCAGATAATGATTAAAGTAAAAAATATTAGGCAAAATCTCCAAAACTATTATGTTTTGTTACAAATATCCGGATAGTACGGATTGTGCGGATAATTAAAAAGCAAAACAACGTGCTCGGATATCGTCGAACAATGGGGTTAAAATGTCGAAGCCAGTTTGACAACTGGTTATAACGATTGAGTGCTTTTTAATTCGAATTCGTTTCAGTTAGCGAACATTTGCTCTGTATTTTTATTTTTGAATTTCTAAATTTATGTGTTTCAGAACCGGTTCCGGAGTGGCCAGGTCAATCTAAATTTTCAGAATGTTCTTCCAAAATATTTTTTTCTGAGATGTTCTTCTAAAATAAAGAATTTCAATACTTATTTTGACAGGTTTTGCTCTGATCAGATACTGGTCATATCAGTGGTTCCCTGGGGGACATTCAGAACCGGTTCTAAAGTGGCCAGTGGCTATTCAATTATTTAGGTTGTCCATTTCTGAGATGTCCTTCCAAAATGAAAAAAAAAAAGATTCCAATAATGACAGGTTTTGCTCTGATCAGATATTGGCCTCTTCGGTGGTTCCCCGGGGGACATTCAGTATCGGTTCTGGAGTGGCCAGTGGCCACCAAATTATTTCGGAGAACCATTTCTGGAACTAGAGCACAACAAATACTGCATTTAACATCAAAAGATATTATGTTTGCATCGAAATCGCTTCTTTCAGTCGCGTTGCTTGGAGTCGCTTCTACACACAAAGAAAAAATACTGTAAATTTAAAAAGATCGTTGGTTGGATTAAAAGTTCGCGTTGGTGAATATTCGTAGAAAGTTCTAACTTTTTAATTTAAAAGTTGGAAAGTTGTTGATACTACCATGCATTTCTGGAACAAAATCGTTGTATCGGTAAAAGTTTTTTACTTTTAATATAAGAAAAAACTTTTTATGGCAAGAACAAATTAAATTTAACATTACAGTGATGATTTTCGAAAAAAGTGATGGATTTTATTTCACTATTTTAATATAAAAACAGTATGTTTTCGATTTTTTTTGGTATTTAACGCATCTGCTTCTGGTTGGCCAATTTCCGCGTCCAAGCTGAACCGATTCTTACGGTACGCCGCCGGTCACGTCCGAAGGCCGCATGCTGAGCAGGTTACGGATGGACGTTTCGTTGGGCAGCAAGATCGCGGCCATCATTTAGGAGCGCGACAGCGTTGTAGAGAACAGAGTGGTCTCGTTGCCGGCCATCATCAGGACAGGCTTGGAGGAGTTGGCCATTGGTTGTTGATTCGGGAAGGGAAGTCGACGTTTTCCGGCTGGGAAGTAAAGTGCCTGAACGGATAGTTCCCGATCACTTCGTCCTCCTTCGAGAATGACACAGATGTTCCAACTCGCCGTCAAAGTTCATCCCGCCGAAGCTGCGTTTGTGGGCGGTAGTTGCTGAAAGAGTTTGAAAGTAAATGAAATTGGTGAGACACTGAACACATTCTCAATACTCACCGGTGACTTCTTCGGTATTCCAGGTAGATGTTCTTGATCAGGTTCGTCGGATCTCGCTCCAACCTCTGGAAGTAATCCGAGTACGTCAACTCCAGGACTTGCGTCTTTCGTACAGACGGTCCATCCAGAACTGGTGCAAACTGTTCTTCTGGATGTTTAGGTAATAATCGTCAAACATGTCCCGCAACGAGAAATGGACTGCGGACCCTAAAGACATCCCACACTGTCCCGTCATCACTTCCGGCACATAATGCTGCTGGTGGTCGTAAACCGCCGGCACCGAGTGCAACATCCGCGCTGACCACCTCCGATTATGCCGCTTCTCGTCGTATTCCTCTTCCGTCGGATCCTTCTCCTCACCGTTAAAATTAACTTTATCGTACTTGTTCAAAAAGCGGATGTAAATCTGCTTCAACTTCAATTTCGTCCACCTGGCCACCACCACCGAATACAACCGGTGCAAATCCACATCCCGACCTCCGATCTTCGGCAATCGCATAAACGGCGTCCTACAAAAACAAAATTAATCACAAACGCCACCAAACACCCAAGCTTCCTTCTTACCAACTCCGGTCGTGAAACAGCTGCAGGTCCTGCAGGAAGCTGGCCTTGTCCTTTTTCGAAAACCAACTTTCCCCCCGACCTCGTCCCGCACCGGCACCACCCACTTTCCGCTGCGGCTGTTTTGGCTCACAAAGGTGCCCGCGTCCGACTCCTGGCGGTGGCCGCGTCCGGATTTGATTCGTTTCGTGGACAACTCACTCACCACCGGCACTACCAAAATGTTTGTTTACATTTTGTACTTAGGCGTACACGGTTACACGAGAACGACGAAATGAAAGAAATTATGTAGTCGAAATAAAAGTAAAAACTTTTAAATCAGTTAGCAATGAGATTTTCAAAAACTGTAGCAGTAAAAGTTTTCATATTCACAACAAGAAAAAAACTTTTAATGGAGCAAATTTTGACCACTTTTTATTTCAACAGTAAGTTACTTTTGCCACTACAGTAATATTTTTTTGTGTGTAGTCGCGTCCACTCTGGGGCAAAAATCCAGTCGCGCGTTGTCGCGTATAGTCGCTTGGTCTGTCAAATTAGTCGCGTCGCTTGTAGCATCGCTTGTAGCGTCCACTCTGTAGGCACCCTAACCCATAAATTACGACAATCGACAGTCACAAAACGGGCAAAAGTGCATCAAATGTGGCCAACAATATTTTGTTAGTATATTTATTAGGTCAATAAACGAGAATAAATGATGTTTTATTTTTAAAATCGATCGAAAATTGTGTTTAATTATAAAAACGGCAAAAAACCAGGTGCGATAAAAATTACCCAGATTTGTGTAAAATTTTACACAGATTGATGGTTGAAAAATTACACAGATTTGATAGACAACGGCTGAACAAGGAACTGTGTACAAGACTTTTACACAGATTCTGTGTATTCCAGGTTTTAGGCGATCTGTGTCAAATTTTACACAGATCTGTGTTATCTGGATTTTGCGTGTTTGACCACCTTGGACTTGGTACGTTTATCACCCATCTGCACCTTGGCATCGATGACCTTCTTGACACCTATGTTGATGGTTGGGCTTCTTCGTGGCAGCTTTCTTCGTGACAGCCTTCTTCGTTCCGGCACTTCCCTTCTTCTTTGCAGTAGTAGCTTGAGTGGCACCAGGGTTGGTTCTTGGTGGCGGCATCAGCTGCCTTTTCTGGCTGCATGCACCGTCGGAGCCTTTCTGACAGCAACGGCACCGATTCCGGCAGCAACAGCCGCCGCTCCCTTCTTAGCGGCAGAACCCTTCATGGCCAACTGGCCTTGGTGGCAGCGGCCAGATACTTCTTGCCTCCCTCAGCAGTATACCGTACAAATTCTCCAGGTGGTCGTGGTCGAGGAAGACATGTCTACCGCGTCCTATAGGTCCGCTAGCAGCCGAGCAGCACCCATGCGGTTGCCCATCTTCCCCGTCCGATAAAGGAGGTCCTCCATGCTAGCAGCATTAGCGGGTGCGAGTCTCTGACAGCATCCTGTTCCGGGTTGGCTACTTCGGTCAGTTAAAGTAGATTCCGGCGGGATTAGCCTAAAATTTTTGCGGACAATATTTTATTTCAGCGACACACGATTTGATTGTGCTTGTTTTTCCCGCAGGTTGACAGAAGATCAGCGTTAACACGCAAAAATTAAATTAACAATAATTTGGAAAACGGAATCATTCCACCATCATTCTGGAATGAACGGAATGATTCGAATAAAAATATTCGATGTGTCAACCCCGATTCCCTATTTGACATCGAATTGCTAGATAGAGAAATAAATGTAAAAACGCATTTACCGCTTTTTTGGTAGTATTTCGAATCATGAGTCCAGCGAAATCCTGTACATAAGCCAAAATCTGTAAGTTTTATGTGGCCTTTTCTGTCAATTAAAACATTATCTGGTTTTATATCCCTGAAAAAAGATTAATAGTTAGATTAATGTAAATCTCGGAGCATACCACCACACCAGCAAATACCAAAATTCTGAGCCAGTCATGTTCCATTTTTTATAAAAAAAATGATTCTTAGATGTTTTGCAGCCTTGAGATTGATTTCGATACTGTGCTGTTTGGTGTACATTTGATTTGAATGATCATAGATTGTTTTTATTTACCTGTGTATAAATCCCATCTTATGAACACTCTCTATCGCACATGTCAGCTCGGCAACATAAAACCTAGCCAATTCTTCTTCGAATATGCCCTTTTTAATTAATAATGACATCAGATCTCCACCTACAAATACAATGGAAAAAGATTCATAAATTGGATTCATTTTAATTTCAAAAATAATATTAATGTTAACTAGGGTCCGCCAACTCATTCCACCGAGCAGCAGATGATCGTTAACGACACACAGTGGATCCAGGTGTGACAAAAATCCAAATATGAAAGTTGAATTTCAGTACATATAGTGTATTTTTCATTTTTTCTCATACCTTCAAAAACACTTTCTCAATTTTTGAGCAAGATTGGATGGAATTAAAAACTTCAAAATTCTCAAATTTTAGTTTTTCTCAAAATTTACATAGCTCAGCCAGTTTTAAACCAAATTTGATTCTTCTGGCTGCATTCGAAAGGTATTTAAATGTTGGTAATTTGCATAAGTGTTCAGATTGTAGAATTCATCAAATGTACTAAAATAATACTGGATTTTGGATTAATTAGTGTGGCCGAATAAGTCGTACAGCAGAAAACCATTCGAAAGAAAGCTTTGCTTGGCAGGATCTCTTCTTAGTTGGAAACGTTGGAAAACAATACACAAAACAATAATGAAATAAAAAATCAATATGTTTACACTCAAAATCAAAGTACCACTTGAAAGTACAAAAAGTTCACATTTTCGTGGTACTTTTGTACACTGTAGCTGAATAACTCACTTTGCTGAGTCCGTCCGTCGTTTGTCGTCAGTGCAACCGTACGACCACAGACAAACAGACGGGACACTCGACTTCGGAACCATCGTCCTTCAATAACCGAGCCAAAACGGTTATTTCAAATGCAATTTAGCTTCGGCATCCACTCACCCGGCGCTGATGGCGCTGCTGTCGTGACAGCTCGCGTCCGTCTTTCCTCAGTTTGTGTAATGTGTTTTTGTTGTTGTAAAGTTGAGCGTGAGCACGTGGCAGCAAATGAAAACAACAAAATATGATAGAATTCAGGAATTCTAACGGTGATCCACAATCCAGGCTTTGCGGGACAATATTGGGCAGTTTTGAAGGGTCAGATGAGCGGCTGACTAGCGAGGACATACCCTTTGCCCCACTATTAACCCGGTAGGCCTGTCGCTGCCGAGGCTGCTGATGAGGCGTCCGCTACTGCGGAGGAAGCCAGATTCTGTGGTGAAGTCATCTCCTTCGGAGCAACCTGCTTATCCTTTATGGATTGCTGCTGATGGTCGTTCTTTTGGCGATGTTGCGTCGATCGTGAGCGCCACTCAATCTTCATCCACAGTTGTTCTGTTTCGATGTACCTAAGAGTTTGCGGCAGCATTTTTTGGAATCCTCGCGACTTTTTTCATCTCATTCGCCACTTTTTGCTGTTTAACGCAACTTAACTGCGCCGTGGACACGTTTCCCTCGGATGTTTCGAAACGAAACGCGGATGTTTTTGGGAGCAACGGGGAGGACCAGTGGTTTGGTCTCTGTCGTTGCGGTTGTGGTGCGTCGTTGCTGATGCTGCCGCATGGTTTGGCCGACATCTTCGGCCGTCGGTGTTAATTATTATTTTTATTTCATCGAGTACTGACGATAACCCTGTTTGAAAAATGTCGCACGTCGTACGAGTTGTCGCACGGTTTTGATTTTACCGTTTCGATATCGATTGGTCGAAAGGACGACAAACGTGCGACAAACATTCGACATGCTCGACATTGTTTTTTCCATCGATTTACCTTCAATTCGACGTCGATTATCGTCGACGCAAACAGTTTGACAGTTCTCTTCAGTTGATCTTGTTCGGACTTGATTGCAACCGAGTCGTTGTTGTTAATTTTAGGCTTTGGGAGGATTTTGGACAGTTTAAAGGTAAGTTGTGTTCTAGGTTGAATTACTTTTTCTGCCGGAAAGTCGGAGTGGGCAAGCGACCGAATAAAAGTGTTTTGTATTCCAGATTCCGGTCTTTGTGGCGGTATAGGAGGAAGAGGAGGAGGAGGAGGACGGGAAATATGGTATACTCGGCGGGCATTCCGGAAGACGGGACAAGAAGGAACCAGTTTGCGATCGAGGAACTGGTTGGTGTTTGTTGTTTTACTTTCCGCGGGAGGTTGCGACGCATATCTAATGGAACTGGTGAGTCATGTTTAAGAAACGATGGAGAAGGTGTGCTGGAATTGCGATTTTACGGTTGAAATTAAAAATAGGATGAATGGAACACCACAAATTCTTAACTTTTCAATCCAATCATTCCAAACTGAAAAATAAAAAAAAATCTAGAATACTAAAGCTTAAAAAAACATCAACGCTGATTTGATTTGATACCGAGCTCCTCGCAAAGATGGAGCTCTGGGTCCCGCCGTGTTATTTGTATTTTGTTACTCATGTATTTATGTTTTGGATTATATGTTTACAAAAAGAAGTAGATTTTTGGTGCCACTGCTTTGGTGGCTTTTCCTGCCTCAAAAAATTAAAAATAAATTCAAATTCAATTGTAAAATTAAATTATAAAGTTTTTCATTCTTGCTTCAAAATTCTAGCATTCCAGAACATAAGAATGAAAGAATTTAAAATTCTCAAAGTCTTCAAATATTTTTTTTTAATTTTGAAATTTCAAAATATTAAAATTTTGAATTTGACAAACATTTAAATACTAAAATTCCTTCATTCTTAAATACTAAAATTCTTCAATTCATTATTACTAAAAGTCTAACATTATAAAGTTCTTAAATTCCCGAAAACGTTAGTCGCACGAGTTGGAATTTGGAATTCTAAAATTCTAAAAATTATAAGTTTTTAAATTCCAGAATTATAAATTCTAAAAATCAAAATTTAAATTCAAATAATTTATATTTATAAATAAAAAAATCGAAAATTCATTTTTTTATATCCTACGTATTTTAAAAATTTCTCAAAATTCTAAACATTAAAAAAAATCTCAATTTTTATTTTATGTTTTTGCAGATTTTAAACTTTAAAATTTTAAATAAAATTCAAATTTTGAAAAATCTTAAAATTGAAAAAAAACAAAATTAGCATTTTTAAATTTCTTCAAATTTTCAAACACGTTTTATGCATTTTAAAATTTTAAGATACATTCATTTTTATTTTTTTTATAGATGTTTTAACTTTTGAAAAGTCATGCAATTTTTATTTTTTAAGGATTTTTTTGAAATTTAGTATCTTGAAATTTTCATGTTATTATTATTCAAATCTTAATTTTATTTATAAATGCTTGCCAATTTATTTATCCGGTGGCCATCAATCCGTCGGAGATCCAAAATTGGCTTCGCATCCCTGTACAACTTTGATCAGCTAGTCGGGGATCAAAAGTCCAGCATGACCAAAATGCTGCCAGGAGAACACCAATCCAAGCCCGAAGCTGCGGTCAAGGAAAATCAAGGAATTTTGAGAAGAATCTGCGATCCGAAAGTTTAATTGAGTGAAAAAGCTAATATTATTGTGAAATTTTGTGCGTCTGAATAAAAAAAATAAATAAAAACAAAACCACTTTTTTTTAACTGCAACATAACCTAAAAATTAGAATTGACAGCACACGACAATGGCACGACATCCTAAATAACAAAACCGTGCGACGTCGGTCGAATGTCGTACGACAATGTCGTACAATTTCGATTATCGATCGCACGACAAATACGACATTTTGGTGCAAAAACGTATGGCATTTGCGCGACAGTCGCACGACATTGTCGTGCGACGTCGTACGAATGCACGGACGACAAACGACGGACGTCCGACGGACTTTTCAGTCAGGGAAGCAACAACAACATAATTATTTAAATCAGCTGTTGATGTTTACAATCGTTAAGGCTTGATTGTCTCACGCATACACTGACATGACACATGATAGTAATGGGTTTGTATTGGTATGTTTGGGCTGCGCTTCGGCATAAGCTCACCAGGCAGCGCTGGCGTCGCCGTGATTTGGTGGTTTGACGAAGGACGATGAATTTCAAAAATTATTTGTATGGAGAGTCACGTCTGTTTGTCTGTGGTACGACGTCAAAATTCAAAATATCAACATGTTTCGACATTGTCAAACGGTTTTCTAGCGACGACGCACGGTTTTGTTATTCAGGACCATTGTGGTGTGCTGTAATTTCAGTTTTCAGGTCAATTGTATGCATGTATGTATAGTCCTGGAATCAAATGTGAGCGCTACACAGAAAAAAGTGTAAATTTACCTGACACTGAAACCATGTTTGAAACGTAAACGTGCTCAATGTAAATTCGAAATTCAATGTAAGATGGTGAATCGCATTTAAAGAACCTGCATGTAAATTGAGATTCAACTTAATGCATGAACCTCATTTAAATGAAAATTTTGTTTCAGAGAAATAATAAATTGTAAATACGAAAAGCATGTAAATGTATTTTTTTGGAAACGTAAACTCATAAACGTAAACTCCTTGAAATTTGGTTTTGCGAATGACAACTCACGTGAATGACAAAAACAAACCAGTTGTGATGCGCAGTGAAATGGAAGTGGAGTTGTTTTGAAGTTTGCTAAAAGTGCTTGGATTTCAATTTATTGTGTAAACTGCAAACAGGTCGCCGAACAACTGGAGTGGTTTCACGCTACCGTCGAGCCACGTCTCGGTGAGCAAGATAACGTCGTATTCGCAGTCCGTACAAGCCAGGAAGAATTAATCAACTTTGTTATTCAGCGATCGAACGTTTTGACAATAGAACCGGACCTGTTGAAAGGCAACCGGCTGCAGACCACTGCTAATGTCCTGTTGCGACAGGATGTCCGGCAGAGGATCTTGCGTCGCTTGTGCATCGGCTATCTCGGGGCTAGGAACGATCGCCGCGAAGTCGCCAGTGTTCTTTACCGCATGGCACGAAGGGTCCGGACAACTCAGATGGCGGCGAGTGGAACTGGGGCTATGGAGTTCGGAAATTTCGTGATTTTTTTTTAATACAATTAAAACATAAAAACGTAGCTGGCTGGGGGGCCAGCTGGCCCCCAGGATCCCTCGGTGGTTGCGTAAAAGGCACTAGGATGCAGCCGGGGCACATTGTCGGAGGTGAACAGCTCATATGCGCCAGCCCATTCAGCCAGATGGGTGTAGTCATTGGATGGTCCATTCAGAAAACGACTCGTAGGCTCGAATTCCACGTCAGATGAGTAGCGGTCACTAAAAACCACGGGAACATGAGGCAGCGAAGAAGTTCTGGGAGATCGCAAGTACTTGCCTAAGATGGAGGCTTGGTTGGCCCCACTGCCGTTACCGAACACATGGCCAGGACATCTCTGGTGACTGGAACATATCTGGACGCTGGAAACGGTGTCGGCGATTGGCTCAGTAGTGTCGGAGGAATGGAGGCCAACCTCAATGCTTTGGTACGTGCGTCCCAGACCAACAACGTAGGCAGCAGGGCAACCTGCGACGTCCCTCGGCGGTTGAGAATCAATTGGAGCGGATGGATGGCTATGGGGGATGGACATTTTTTGACTTTTTGGAAATTCTTTTACATGCAATAACTTAACTGGTTTTGGCCCGGTGGCCCCCGTACTCCCACACAGACTGATGGCACTTCACTCCACGCGACGGTTTTTGAGGAACCCCAAGTTGTCGACGTCCGCTGTCTGCTTACGGTCGTAGAAGAATTATGTTCCGAAGCAAGTCCGATAACACGATCATTATCGGACTCTCTGTTTTCCTTTCATCAACAAACCGAGCCCGATAACATGATCATTATCGGACTCTCTGTTGCTATTTCCCAACAAGCCCAAGCTTGTTGATTTAGGCTCACCTGGCTAAGAAGGATTTGTCTACCTAAAATCCTTCCCACTAGCTAGCTAGCATAAGTTTTAGAAATAAGCCACCAGTCTGTAACTACCTCTTAAGCGGAGCGAACACCCCGAGCAGGGGTAAATAACACGGGAATACCATATTTTGGTATTACTTGGCATAATAACAAATACCAAAATGTGCCCTTGGTTGCCCAGTAATAGATGGTATAATACCATGAAATAATACCAAAAAACTGTATGGAAAAGACCAAAGCAATACCAAAACGTGCCATTCCAAGGGCAAATGAATACCAGACAAAAAACAACTTTACGGGTAAATAAAAATCTCATTGGACAAAAAAACAGTGAGAATGTTCTATGGGATTACAGCTGGAATTAAATTTGGCTAATGGGATTGCAATGAGAAATGGGTAGAACTTTGATGCTATATTTAAATCCTTCGAACAGGCAGGAAAACGAAGTCTTGCTTGGAGAGCTAAAAAATATCAGGTAAAGAAAACTAGAGAAATACTGGAATCGAACTCATGACAGGTAAGGTGCAGACACCATTTTAGCTACCCGTTTACCAACTGAGCTATCAACGCTTGTTGAAAACGAGCTGCGGCTGCATCAACATGTTTTAGCTGCAGGCAAAAATATCAGGAAATTCAAAGAAAGAGAAACAAACTAAACCAGAACGAGAAAGGCTATAGCCCAGGCAGCGTGGCATTTTTCGTGGGATATTCGAGGATGCATGATTCTAGCTGAATAGGATTCAACACTAATCCAATATTAAAAGGATTTTAGAACGAAGTTCGAATACCACATGCATACCAACATTTTGGTATTGAAAGAGTTATTTTATCAAATTAACAGAGATTGACATTATTTTTTTAAGTTTATTGATTATGACGAAAAAGACACACAATTTTAAGTAAAATCCATTATAATTTATTTTTTTTCACGTTAAACCTATTATTGTCGTAAAGATAATCGTCTAAATATATAAATGTTATTTTTTTTATCATTTTCAAATGTATCAGCATACTTTTAAGAATGTTAAATATCATTTAAATTAGATTATTTTATGAATCACCTTTATATTAAAATATTTTTATTTAAAATACCTTTTCAATACCAATGTATGGTATTCCCTAATTTATAAAGATCATTAAATGACTTTTTTAGACCAAATTAAAATAGTTGGCTTTAATTTGGAGTAGATTTGCGTTTTTAAGTATTTAAGTAAGTAACAGTATGTCAAAATTCGACATTTTCTTAAAATTTGCCCTATAACAAAATAATACCAAAATTTGGTATAATACTACAGATTGGTATTAACATACACTTAAGACATTTTTTCAAGGGCTCGCGAAAACCAAAATTTGGTATTGATACCATTGAATGGTATTATTTTGCATTTCCCTTGTTATTTACCCATGCTCGGGACGGCTCAAAATAAAAATGCATAAATACACAAACTGTCTTTAATTATAATTGGCGCAGCCGGTCGGCGTCGATCAACCTCAGAGCAGAATCAAATAGTGCATGCGTGTGATTAATAACCATTCGCGAAGTGTGTTCCCGGACAAATACGGAATTAATCCCGAACGTCACCGGAGTATTCGAGCATCATCGGAACATCGGAATTGAGGACACCGCCAACAGAGGAACCTGAGGAGCAGTACTCGACGAGGACCACCACGACTAGCAACTTAATTGATTTGAGAGCCATCCCACCATACGTCGCATCAAGAGGATGACTCAGTGAGAATCAAAAGAGAAGAGTAGAAGTGAAGTGAAGGAAAACGACTGGAAAAAATGTACCAGTTCGTAAATATGGAACCACAGTTCCAACAAATTATATTAAAAAGAGTTCTTGATCTAAAAACAAGACTCAATTATTCTATAGAAGATGGAAATATATCCTCTTCTCTTATAAAAGACCTGAGTGCCCTGTTAAAATGGAGTGCAAAAATTGGCCTCCTTGGGGAGTCAGATGTCAAAAACGTTCAATATAATTTGAACATAGTACGAAAATGTACTAATCAAACAATCAACGAATCAACATCAAGTGAATTGATGGATATAAGGATAAAGAATCAGCAGAAGGCAAGGAGCCAACTACCGGGATTGATGTGTGAAAACAGTCCAAAGTGTTTGATTGAAATGACAAGTCAGAATAGATCAACACAAACGGACAACAAACAAATAAACAATCTTCAAGAAGAATCACCAAGCAATGTTATCTTAATTGCAGAACGTAAAAAGTTCACCAGTTCGAAAAACAAATTTACAAAAAGGACAAGAAACATATTTCAACGTCAACATCGCATCATACAGAGCAAGAATCCAACAAACAATACGTCAACAAAAAGTTCTATCGGAACAAAAAAAATCAACGGATGGATCAAGAATCAGCGAAGCCAACAAAAACCAAGGGAACAACAAGTTATCTAGAAATCAACGGAACTTCAAGTCAACGAATTGCATGTCATCGAATAGGTATGTGTTAACATATAAAGATAAGTTCGTAGACACAAATTCCAAAATTTTGTCAAATCAAAAGCTTTACGATAGGGGTAAAAAGTTGTCAATTGATCTTTTAACTAGAAAGTGGAAATACAAATCAACACCCCATAAATATGTTTTACCATGTAAGATAGTAGGCCAATTTCAAAATTATAAATTGCAAAACCGCTTTTACGATCTGGGTAAAAAAAAATACAACAAGTAAAAACATCGTAGGTGATAGATCAGTGATTCAGACCGATTCAAATCAAAATGGCAAGACTTCTGTTAACTATATTAACAAAATATTTTGCAAAATTTTTGAAGTAAAACTGCTCACTCCATATCTAAACATCGTGGAATACGCTTTTAAGAAGCTGTTATCGAATGTCAAAGACACATGTTTTTTAAATGATTTTCATGAAATAACGACAATTAAACAAAATAAAACTGAAGAGACAGTTATTGATCGCATCTAAATTGCTTGATAATTAAAATTCAAATAGATAAAACAATATCCAATCAAAAGCTGCAAAAACATGTTTGTTTTTTTTATTGTGCCAAGCTCTATTAAGATTGTTTCTATTTTGACACAATACTAATTTTTATGTAGCAAAATAACAAACAAATATAAAAAAAAATTGTTCGCGCGTTGGTATTTTAACGATTTTCGGACACTACATAATAACTCGCACTTTACAAAATTAAAACACGATTTATTCACGCGAACTAAAACAAGACGT